>NW_010323824.1:32181-44680 GCF_000700745.2 Antrostomus carolinensis | reverse complement strand
ATTCTATGATTCTATGAATATAAATAATTAGAAATTAATTTAAAATTGCAAGGACCTCTGAGTACCTGATTATATATTTGGATCATGAGACTTCCTGAGTTAAGCACTGAATCTTTATATGTGCATACAATGCATGGGTGCCTGTTGGATAGTGTGTTGTGAATACTACAGCATATACTTATACTACAAATAATAAAATAATAGATATACACTTAGCTGCTTAGCTGTAACTCCAGACTACTATAATTAGGAATTAATCTCCCAATGAGAATTTGGATGTAACATCAATGTTACTAGATCATAAGAAAATTTCCAAAGCACTATAGATGAAGAGAAGATTCAAAATATCTCTGACTTTTAACACTCTGTAAAGTCACTGTTGCTCAAAGTAAAGCAAGAGCAAATAACTCTCTGGGTCATCATCCCACACTTCCTCAGTGGTGTTTAGTGTCAAATAGTGAAAAAAAACAGAGAAGAGCAGAGGATGTTCCTAACTCAAATAATGTGGAGAACATATACATTAAAGGATAAAGCCATAATGCTGCCTTCTTTAGCAGTTATATCATGTAGGTAGCTAAGAAGTTTTCTGTCATAAACCTTATATTGGGGAATCAGCTACTGAATACTAATAAATTAATATAATCCTCCTGTACACACCTCAGTCATCTCTATTTACATTCAACCACATCTATTTAATACCACATCTCTGTTAAATTCCCAGTTCAAAAAAAAAAAAATATCCTGGTAAAGCACCTTCTCAATGAACCAATTCTCTGGGGAGCACTGACAGTCTTTTGCTTAGTGTTAACCAGTGGGAGGGCAGGGAAACAATCTGTTTATGCCTGAAACTCTGCTTTTCAAAAACTGTTGTCTTAAAATTACATCATCTCCAGTTCTTAGAGATTCCTGTAATCAGAATACTCTCATTTCTTGCAGATTTATTTTCCTAATGCCAGGTATGCAATTATTTTGTCACTTTGAAGTGCAGAACATCAGTGCAGTACTTAAAAAAAAAAAACCCAAAACAACAACAACAACAACAAAAACCCAAACAAAAAACCCCCACCAAACTAACTGGAAAGGAAAAAAAAACAAAAACAAAAACAAAAACAAGAACAAAATTTTCAGGTGTCCAGGATATTAAAAGTGTTAGTTAGTGAAGAATGTTCTGTGGCCAAGGACAGGAACACAAATTGAGATACATCAGCCTTGAACAACACTTATCTATGTCTTTGAATTTATTGCAAAATGCATATATATATATATTTTATAAAAAAGTTATTGTAAAGGAGTTCATTTGCCTGATAATCTTTGTGGAAATAATGATACCTTCCATCTGATTCTAATTTACTGTCAGAAAAATGTCAAGGAGGGGCAGACTCTTTTAATGTTTATTTCTGCTGTTTGAAAATGCTCTAAAAAAGGCATTGTGACTCTGGTGGGGGCTCTTTGATGGAAGTTTTTATGAAGTTAATGTTGCAGAGAGATGGTCGGAAGCCCCCAACAAGTGGACTGTGGCGTGTCGAATGGTCAAACGATTCCATCTGTAGTTAAATCTGCTACTGGAAGCATTTATCAACCTCCCAGTTGTTTAATTTGGGATCCTGCTGCTCCCACACTCTATCTGGATTTTGTCATTTACTAGAGCAGCACCCTTGCTAGGGTTAGAAAGAAAAGCAAAACCATACAAGTGTTTCAGATGCTTCAGATACTCTGTTCAGAAAACAGGAATACTGAAAAACACAATATTCTTATAACTTTTGTCATGTGCTCATGTAATCTATTTTTTAGATCAGTGAGAGGGTTTTAAGTGAGGGTTTCTTTGGAAACTTTAGTGACAGTGTTAAGTAAATTGCACTAACTTCATTCTAAGCCCAATTCTTTTTCCTAGAGGGACTCAAAGCCAAACTACAAGTGGGAGCCATCCTCCCTTGAACTTGTAAAAATCCAAATCTTGATTTTATAACTTCGTCCTTCTTCTCCAAACAGCTCAATATAGCAGCCCAAGTCAGCATATTCAACACTTTGTCTTCTCCCTCGCTTTCAGCTGCACCTTTCTTCCAGTTCCACTGAGGGCCTGTGATAGCTCTTCAAACAAGAGGACCTAAGAGTTTCTGCTCTCAGACCGTTTCCTCTCTATGCCTATCAATTTGCCACAAGACTGCAGCGGAGACACAAAACTTGTTGACTTGAATAGAGTTAACAAATGTTTCTTTCGTTGAAAGAAGTCTGGATCTCCAGAGAGCAGTCTACGATCCTCTCCCCATTGCAATGGTCACTCTCCTTTACGATATTATGAACCTTAAACACCTTAGCTGGAAATTATATCTTTGTGACAACATCCTACCAGTGCACCCCAGCCATGCTGCAGGACCTCTTCCAAAGGCAGAAGGGGTTTCATCACCACTTGTATTTCATTCTTCTTCAAGCAGGAAGGGGGCACCACAGAGAGGTTGTGGGGGAGGGGCAGCACCCATCAGGGGAATCTAGAGGTGGAAAGATCCAAATCCTGATAGTAGTCATGTTAGCCAAGAACTCTAGTTAGACATTATCAAGTTATTTGAATCAATACTTCTTCCAGTGGTGCTGGATTTGCAATGCTGTTAGAAGAGCTACAGGGACCAGCAACAAAAGAAGGGTAAGTCAATGGGCATTTAACAAAAATGAATGTGTCCCCCAAAAAAATGTCAGATGAATGAGAAAGAGGGAAACAAAATGAGAGAGGAATTAAAGTAGGAAAAGGCTAAAAATGCAAGCCCATTTACTGGCAGACCTAGGCAGCAACCATACTGACTATGTTGATCTAATAGCTCTTTGGAACAAAGAATTACATTTTTCATTCCAGTGCCAGCAGTCTGGTTAGAATATCCCATTGCACAATATGATATGGATGCCAATATCTTACTGTTGGAAGCGTCTACAATAGGACCAGTTTCATAATATTTCTTTTATTGTGGAACTGACAGAAGCAAGAATTAATTGTGAGAACAATAACTTGCCTTATATGTTAACTATATTGATACACTTCTGTCATTCAAACTTTTGTAAAGGGAAAGAAAATAAGATGAAAGAGTGAAAGCTAAAAAAAAATAATAGAGAAGTGAGGGAAGGGAAAGAAGGAGAGGGAAAAATTATCAGAAAATTCCTTGTTGTGGTGAATTTGCCCCAGCTAGCACCCAAGCACCCACCCAGATGTTCATTCACTCCTTTCTCCCCCCCTCCCCACCAGCTGGAAGCGGGAGAAAATAGAAGAATGAGAGTGAGAGATTTCATGGACCAAGGTAAAGGCAGGGAAAATCACTTGCCAAGTACCGTCATGGGCAAAACAGACTCAACTTGAGATATTTAATTTATTACCAATTCACATAACTATTTAATTACTGATTAGAGCATTGGCAAACAAAAAAGACAAGCATTAAACCGCTTAGGGAAAAAACACTTTCCCAGACTCAGTCTCACTTTAGACTCCTCTCCTCCTCGCTTCCTTGTTTCCACTTCACTTGTTCACTTCAGACTCCTCTCCATCCTCATTACTGACACAGGTTACACTCAGTCCCCTTAGTGAGGCAACAAGCAGCACCAGAGGTGGGGGGTCAGTGCATAGTGGTTTGTCTCTGTTTATCACTCTTTTCCTGTGCTCCACTGTGGACTTTCCTCAGGCCACAGTCCCTTCACTTGTGTACTTGCTCTGCCATGGAGCATCTCCTTCTCTGACTTTGGTGTTCCCTCTGTTGTTTCTCATTCTTTTGTTCTCTCTTCATCTGTCTCTGGTGTTTTCTGACCTTTCTTATACATGGTTTCACAAAAGCACCACCAACTCAGCTGATGGGCTGCAGTAGGTCTGGTTTGGAGATACTGGTTGTATCTGACAAAAGGCAGTCCCTGGTCTCTTCTCCCAGAGACCACTCCTGCAGCTCTCCCCACTGCCAAAACTTTGCATTTATACCCAATACACTTATGAAGAAAATGAACTTTTGTAAGCTGACCATGAGAAAGTTAGACCTATACTTCCACTGATACATTTGAGTTAATTAGTGCCACAGGTGAGAGAAGACTAAACCCCTCTATACATTATCTATATGTGTAAGTGTCCTGGTTTTTAGCTGAAACAGAACTCAGTTTCTTTTCCAGTAGCCAGAATAGTGCTTCCTTTTGCTTTTCAGCCTGGGACTTGTTATGAAAGAGACACTGATAACATACTAGTGTTTGCATTTTTGTCACTGGAAGTGAAGGACTTCGTGTTCTGTTAGTCTACAAGCACAAGATCTAAGGGAGTGAGGAGTATTTAAATTAATAAGCTAAATTGGCATTTAGATATGTCAATGGGATATTCCATATCATATAACATCATGTCCAGTATATTAGTGAGGGGCTCTTCCTCTTTTAGCTCTCTCTGGCTTTCGCTCGGGCTCTTGCTCTTCCAGGATTGCGGTTTCAGTTCGGGATTGTTGCTCCTCTGGGATTGTTATCTGGGAACAGGACAGGCTTGGTTGGTTGGTGGTGAGCAGTTCCACTGTATATCACTCATTTGCAGATTTTGTTACTGTTATCATTATCACTACAATTTTAATATTAGTATTATTTTAAGTTTCTCAACCTTCAAGCCTCCTTATCCTAGCCCAGTAAAACTATCATAGCAAGGATGCAAAGAAGGTGCAGGACCTTCCAACCCCCAGTTATATCTTTTCAATAGGTAATTCCTTTCCTTCCAAATCACAGTATCTTTCCCCTAAGATTCAATAATTCCTGTAGACTAATACAAGACATGGTGGCAACTCGCCCTATTTGTAGTTACTCAGAGCTGTCCATGTGTGGAAAAGAACTGCCTTGCAGAGCCTGGTATTTCAGTCTCATAAACCGAGTGAAGTTACACTTGAAATTAAACTGACTCAAGTCATCAGTGCTAGAAGAATGCTCCTATTCACTTCAGTCCCAAGATCCTGTTATTTTCCTAAAACAACTGCCATGAAGCAACCTCTACATTAGAAATGTTCCCTTGGGTCACCTTTTCCTTCATATCTTTACTGCATCCTCTTCAAACTCCTGGCTAGTACATCCGTTGTGCATACTATAGGAACTGATTTGACTCCCTGTGAGCCCAGCAGGTCTGCCAGTCTCAGTATACTTCAGGGTAGGCTGTGAATTTGTTTGCTTAATTTTCAAACACAAGAATGACTAGAAAGTCAGCTACTAATGAAAACTGAAGTGATTTTCATTTTTTAACATTATATTCATAACATCCATATTTAGTTAATGCATAGCCTAATACTATGAGCCTGGTTTACAGTGCAGTATCATACTTAGCTCAAACTCTGGTTAAGTAAAGGAGTGGAAATGAAGACCCATTCCCAGCTCCTTTTCAAAATTAAAGCATTAGCACTGTTGCAAATAGAGATTATAGCAGCTTTGTAGCTGTGGGAAGAGCAATATAGTGTAAAAGCTAGATAGCCCATATTTTAGGTGCCCCAAGACAGAACCAATAAGTGGTATAAATGCTTTCTAGATGGCCTTTTGTAATTAGTAATGAAATGCCTGAAATAAATCCAAAGCCTTGCAAGAAGTCAGCTTTCCCTAGAAAACCTGTTTTCAAATGGTATCATACTTCAGCATTCTTCAACTTTGTGAGTTCACAGCATCTGCTGCTTAAATATAACAGCACATATGGCAGCATCATTTTGGAAAGCAATGTAAAAAAAGACTGAAGAAACTATTATGAGGACTGCTGTCATGCTCTTGGGGCACAATTGCAATCTTGTGTTCCCATACGGCACTGCTGGAGAAAGAATGTGAAGTTTTAGTAGGGTAGATAGGGTCAAATACTGTATAATAAACTGATTCAAATGTTCCCTTTTTGTACTTACATTTTATTAGTTCCAAATGAAATACACAATATAATTTAGGTCCTGACTTTTTACATGGGACCAAAGGAGGTGCTTCAAGTTTAGCATGAGTGTAAGTGCTGTTTTGAAGCCTAAATCATTCCTGCAAATCCCAGCAAATGCTGATGTTCTATCTCTGGCAATCCAAGTGTATAATTAATTTGTAGATCATCATACACCGTTTTTGTAAACCGGTATCAACATCTAACTATTCTGCCACTGGGTAAACATGTGGCTTTTATCAATGAATCTGTTTTTTTTTTTTTCTGTCTGACTGCATTATAGTAAATAGGAGTTGTGTCTCTCAGGGGTTAGCACATTCAGTTGCAATTCTATTGATGTTTCATTGTTGAGGGAGTTTTATAACATGAAAACAATGGGCATGCAATTATGCCATTAGGGCACAGCCTCCACCCAAATGGAGTGAGCTGGTTTTGGCTGGTGTAGAGTTAATTTTCTCCATAGTAGCTGGGATGGGGCTATGTTTTGAATTTGTGCCAGAAACTGCTGATAACACAAGGGTGTTTTGGTTATTGCTGAGCAGTGCTTACACAGAGTCAAGGCCTTTTCTGCTTTTCACACTTTTTTTTTGGGTGCACAAGAGGCTGGGAAGGGACACAGCAGGGACAGCTCACCCCAACTAACCAAATTGATATTCCATACCGCATGATGTCATGCTCAGCATGTACAGCTAGGGAATGAAGGAAAGGAGGGACATTCAGAGTGATGGCATTTGTCTTCCCATGTCACCATTATGTATGTTGAAGCCTTGCTTTCCTGGAGAGGGCTGAACACCTGCCTGTCTATGGGAAGCAGTGAATGAATTTCTTATTTTGCTTTGCTTGCTCACGCAGCTTTTGCTTTACCTATTAGTCTGTTTTTATCTCAACCCACAAGTTTTCTCACTTTTACCCTTTTGATTCTCTCCTCCACCCCACTGGGGGAGAGTGAGAGAGCAGCCGTGTGGCACTTAGTTGCCAATTGGGGTTAAACCACAGGAGAAGTATGCCCAAGAGTTTTATGACGATACAATTCTTTCATGAATTCCTGGAAATACTATTTCCCTTTAGTGGTATTAAAGCATGGTATTATCCCCATTTGAGGAGCTGTGTATCTTTTGGAGAATGTGGAGGAAGCTGACCCATTTCTCTTCTAAAAATATGAGTATCTATGGTCACTACACAGGGAAAATGCTTCCTTTCTGTCACTAACTGCCCACAGTAATTTTCAGGTTTTTGGGGAGGTAGTTTTGAAAGTGGACAGTAAGTAGAGGTTCAAGGTCCTAAATGAGCTGAGCACTGTGAATATTTACTGGTACCGAGCAGAAATAATCTGTCCCTTCTCTTGGTCTGTGGAATCCTATTTGATTTGTCCTGTGATGGCTGATACCACTTGTGTCCTGCCACAGCAAATGAGTGCTCAAGGAACATAATTAGTAGCAAGCAAACATTATAAGGAAAGTTACTAAGAGACTGATGTAGTCATGTACCTTCTCTGATGTTATTCATCCCTTGGATGCAAATTCAATAGTGGCCAGTGGAACTCCTTGCCAAAAGGCATTAGTGAGCTTAGCAAGCTTTTCAAAAAGAATTGAGAACCAATGAGGTTTAGTGGCAACTATTTTCCCTTCTTTCCACTTTTTTCTCTTGCAAGCAACTTAAAACTGCACTTTTCCACTCATTATTAGGTTAATTTTAGGTCATTATTAAGTAATTTTATAATAGAAAAAATCCCAGAGCAGCAGAACAACACTTCATGTAATTACTGGCATCTTCTTCAAACCACGCCGTATTTCCTTGTCTTTCTGCAACAGAACTACATTAGAAAAAATGTTCTCCCTGCTGCTTCCTAAAAGAGTCCGATTTTTACTACTACACATGCCATACTTGAAGTATGTTATCCTTAAGAACTATTTCTTGTTTACTGGTCATCCTCAGATTGAAATGATTTGTCTCAAACTGACATTTTTAGCTCCATCTATAATGTGTAGGCTCATTTAGAAATCAAAGGTTTATCCCATAATGTGAAATCTTGAGCTAACCTTGTAGACATTGTTAGCCTGTAAACTGAAATAATTCAAACAATCCACTTTGGAGATTCACATTGCACTGTAATTGGTCCAAAATTTGATCTGCTAAGCAGGAGACATACAAATTACAGTTTTGTTTAGAAGAGGTATGTACTTAATTATTTCTTTCTTTAGATATTATACTTAGATAAGACCCTCTAGTCCTCAAAGGTTTAAAGTTATCAGGATAACATTATGTTCCCCAAAAAAAGATTTGTTTGCATACCCTGCAGCTCTTGATCATGTATGGATAGAGAAGTGTGTATTCAGTGTCTTTGTCCTGCTTTGCAATATATAAATCAGTACACACTTGAGTACTTCTTAAGAGCAAAGGGCCTAGGCCTATTTTTTGATAGCAAAAAAATACTGGAAAACTGGAACTGTTTCACTAATTTATCTTCAGAAGGTACGTTTAGAGCATTTATTAGCATATCAGTGATAATTTTTGGTTCAACAATGATCAGAGGAAATAATATCATGTCTTAAAAGATCTCAGTATGGTTTTGAGAAATATCAAGAGCTGAGAATATTTTAGACTGCTTTTTTCATTTTCTTTTTTACTACTTCACACCTCCTTCCTTTGATATATAGAGTTTGTTTTTTGTGAATACAAAACCAGGAATTTCATGCTGTGACCTAGATTTCTATCCCATCACATACATTCCCCTGTGCATCAAGTTGAAAAGCTAAAAAGACCCAGAGTTTTGCATGAAATTTGCATCTCAGAATTTTTTTTTTTTTCAACTTTTGGATTTTTTGAAAATGAGTAATTTCGTAGCAAAATGAAAAGTTTCTGGGGGAAAACTGATCCTTTTACAAGTAAGGCCTCTATAGACAACTGTTAAGATAAATTCTCTGTTATAGACACAGAAAACTAGCTATCTACATACCTAATGTGATTAAGAAAGCTTTATCTTTACTCTAGTGTCAAGCTCCTTATTTTCTCTGGGCTTGGCTGCAATAAAGTTAAAAGCCCATTACAGTTCATTGCACTGTTCCAGAATAGATTGAGTCTTTGAGACTGGGTTCAACAAGGTAAAGAGATTTAAAGCAACTTCAAGCTGCAAGAGCAGAGAAGGCAATAATTAAACACAAAAGAACAATATTTATACAGTAAGTGGTTGTACAGAATGTCTTTTTTAACTATACCTTACCCCTGGTTTTCCCCTAGCAATTTCTTTTCTTCTAGGCTCTTGTTTTGATTTCTTTCCTTCTTCTTCGTGAATGGCTGTACTTGTAGTCTGTCTTCTGAAACATGGGTTTCAGAAAATGGTAACCTACCTTGGTAATCCATTCTTCATGACGGTTTCTGTGTGTTAAACAATTTTCCTTCTAAATTATGGGTTCTGCAAAGGTTCTCAACTTATTTTTTAGAAATAGATACATGAAGTAGCAATCCTAACCCCATCCAGGAACTCTATGTGGTCTTTTCCTAAAAGGCGACGAATGCCTAAATATGGAATCAAATTTATTTGAGGAGTCTCACAGTAGCAGTCTTATGTTTATCTCTGTGTTTATTTTTAGCTCAGAATGTGAACAGTGATGATGACTGAATTAAAAAATCTCAGGCATTCCTTCAAGAACTAGAGTCTGTACCTTCAACCACGAAAGAAAGCAAATCAGATTTTGTTTTGATCAAACCATAACAATACATTTTCTCCTTATTTTTAGGGGTGGGGATTCTTCTGTGTTTCATAATAAAGTTTCCTTCTCTCTAACACTTCTCTGCTTTTCTTTTAGAGAACAAACATCTGGTAGTTTTCTTTAGACAGCAATCTTTTAGAGAATTAAAGGTTAGACTCCCATGATATGCTAATTTTCCTAATTTCACTTAGACTATTTAATATTTTCAAATTTTCAGAAAAGAAAGCAGGGTTTGAATCTGTGAGTCAAATGGGAGAGCCACATTGCCTCCAAGACAACTACTAAAGATGCTCAGAAGTTTCGGAAGAACATTAGAATTAGTGTAAAAACTGGTCCCAATATATAACCTTACTAATTACCAGATTTTAGCTGTATACACAAATCAGATTCTCATACAGTCATACAGTTCTGGCTTTAAGCTTAATCTCTGATTACTGCAAATATCCAATATCAGTAACGTCATTTTTTCTACTACACCCATACACTAAGCTGATGAGCACATTGTACATTTATACAGATGAATTTGCTTCTAAAATACTTAGACTATTTTTTTTTTCCTTAGGCAAAAGAATAAGTATAAAATAAATAATTGTTTCTCAGAACTAGAAACCATACATTGCCAGAGTCCTGAATGCTGCAAGGCTATTAGTGCGAGAATGCCATAGCAGCATTCTGCTAGGAAAGAAATCTACATCCTGCTTGTTTGGGTAATAGTTCTTCCATTAGAGGCAATATTAGAATTTCAGCTTTTGATCTCTCCTTGTGGACCCCTTAAAATCCAAGCTGTGAAACAGCAGCTGATGCTTTACATACTATCACAACAGCCAGCAATATACAAAAGCTGGAAACAGCATGCAAGGGAAATTAATGATGGGCTGTTAAGGGATATACAGTAACTCACGTTTGCATTACACTACATACAGCAAATTAAAGCTGCTTTTCCTTTGTTGTGCTGGTGATAGAGCAAATAAACAACAAGCAGCAATGCAGAATGACAATATCTGAGATCACTTTTAATTGCTAGAAAGCCCAGGAAAAAGGGGATATTTTTTTATCAATAATGCAGGAAAAGCTCAGAAAGTTACACTGATCAGGAGTTGGAAAATGAGCTGTGCCTCACCATTGCTAGCCCGAATAATAGCATATGGTACAGCAGATCCATAACAGCAAAAGCAAGAGCTAGATCCTGAAACACTCATTTGTCAAATTAACAATTGTTAAAAGCACAACAGTAACATGAATGTATTTGTTCCTTTATTGTGTGTGATTTTAGCATATTTTTGCATATGATTAAATTAAGAAGCCATAAATGTCTTTTTTATTTCATAGGGGTTATCTTGCATGTATTTTGTCTTAATAAATGAATCCATTTAGCTAAAGGACCAAGACATTGTAAGTATGATGCAGAAAGGGTAAATCTGGGGGCTTAGTATTTATTATACTTAATATACTATGGGTTACACAGTGTTTGTGCTAATTGTTGTATGTCAGCTTCCCTTTGACAGTAAACATCTAGTGATTTTTGCTTAATATTTTGTTGTTAGGTGCTTCCAGGCTGAATGCAAATTAAGGAAATTTTCTATGATTCCCTATAAACTGTGAGAGCATTTAAATTAGTTTGAGTGTACTGTCAATTTCTTTTGCATGATCATATCTTTAATTAAATCAAGTGTCAGATATAAAGCTTAATTAACAGAAATATAAAAAAAAAAAAAATAAGATGCTGCTTCACCTAAATGCCAAAGCAATAGAATCTGTAGCCCTTCTTTAAAGTAAATTAGTGTTTCCTGGGTGAGGTCTTTTGAAGCCTTCCACGCTAACTTGCCTTAGCTTCCATTCACCTCAACAGATGCACAGTTAGACACAGGTGAAGGTTCTCTCACAGCAATAACAGCCTCAGGGAGGGAGGCATATGAATCAAGGAGCCTCAGAACTCAGACAGAAGGGACTGTTTCTAGTAATATTACTATTTTTGCAACTGCTCTGTAAAAAGTTGTTGGGTTTTGTTTTTTTAAAAAGCAGTGACAAACAGAAAAGAGCTAAAACTCCTTATAAAGGTGGTACTGCAGCAGCCATAAGACAGAATGTGCTGTTTTTTTCTGAGCAATGGCACAGCATGACCATGAATGAAAAGTCTGCCAAATGAGATTTAGAAAATGTTACCATGCCACACCAGGATTTCTGTAAATCATTTTGAAGTCTAAGTCAAGAGTAGGAGGAAGAGGATGGGACACAGTCTTGTAGACATGTTTCTAAGCAAAAATTCTGTTCCCGTCTGTCTGAACTCCTGTATCACCACTCCATTATGCTGGACAACACTGGTAATGGTAACACCTCACTATACAGCCATGTAAACATGTAGGTTTCTAGCCTCCCATGTAAACATGTAGGTTTTTAGCCTACCATGTAAAGAGCACTACATGGCAGTCAGTCCATAGCTGGCACCCTAAGGTGGGCTCAGGGCATTAGGAATGGAGCATGGCTCAGCTTGTGCTGTCCCCTGCACTTGTCCCCTAATTCTTCTATGTTTTCTCTCACCAGACGTTGAACACCAAGAGCATCCATGTACCTCCTCTTGGTGGAGTTCCTGACAGAGCTACCCAAGGTAGCTTTAAACTAAGCCAACTTTCAGACCAGAAACAGTATGGTCATTTGGTGGGGTGCACTATTTAAAGCTGATCACCCTGTTTAAGAGGCAGTGCTTATCACTTGGATTGCCACATTAATAAAATGACACTTCTTTCAGGTCCAAGAAGGTATCTTCGCACTTGACTGTCTCTCTCCTGTCCCACTGCTCCATAGACTCACGCTCAGGTTAGGGTTACTTAGAGCAGCAGACAGTCAGTATTTAATTCTCCCTGCAGCAGAAATTAAAGCAACCAGGAAATTTTACTGAATCAAAGAGTGT
>NW_010323824.1:0-32152 GCF_000700745.2 Antrostomus carolinensis | reverse complement strand
GAGGAAGGCAGGGGTTGAGAATATGAGCCTTTACTATGCCTAAATTGGCAAATAAATACCTATGTCTTTCTGCGGACCTGTTCCTTCGTGTGTGATCTCCCTGGACCCTGTTCTTAACCTCTGTCATAGTTGTGCTGGAAAAACTCTGCCCTGAGAACCTTTTATGTTGCATTTATAATCTACCTATCATAGGGTATTTTCACAACTTAGATTTCATACAAAGATTGAATATATATTTAAGCTGTGTCTAAAGCTGTATGTTTAATGTACAACCATCAGTTCAATAAATCTGTCAGAATTAACACTTGACACTACTGCTGCATCAAAAAAACAAAACTCTCCTACTCTAAATGATATTCAAACAGACTAAATGATCCTTTTCCTGTTTCAGAGCAGGAATTCAAACCTTATTTGTTCAGGATGTCAAATTGCTGGCAAAGAGTACTTGGCTTGGCACGCTTTAAATCCTGTACTTAAATTGAATCTGATACCTTTTGAGTGAAAACACTCTGCCAATTTTTAAGGCATATACAACTGGGATAAGAGACACTAATGGTGCATTACTTAAAGGTGTCACTAGTCACAGAAGAAAAGCAAATTATTTTATAAAGTGCTACAGACTGGTCTGAGACATCAGAACATTAGGACTGGTTTGGACATGAGGATTCTAGAGTATGGACACTGTGCTGTGCAATACCCAGACATTTATCATGTAGTATAAATGGCTCAAAGCCATACCTTTATCTCCTCCTTCATGCAGTTCAGTCTTGTTCAATGCCAGTCTTCTCCAGGAGCAGCAATAAAGTCCCTGTTCTTGCTACTTCCCAATTGAGACATTATCATAAGCAAAAACTATCCAAACACCCTGTGCATGTGCACTTACACACACACACACATATTGCTGCACGAAGAACATTTACAGTCATATCCTGAATTGCTCAAAAAGATGTCAGCTAAGATTTTTCTTCAGCAAAACATGGAAAAAAATGCTTAACTTTAGACTTCTGCACTACCAATAGTCTGCATAAGAACTAGTCCTCTTAAAATCTATCAACTTGAGTTTCCTACATAGCCAGTGGAAATAAAAAGGCATTTTTATGGTGCAGCTTATCCAATCTGTTCTAGGTATACGTTTGAGGATAAGATTAATTGAACCCCAGAAGTATCTACTGATTTCCATTGCTTACCAAGGAACTGGTGCACATGTAGATGGTGAATGAGGTGACTCTCACTTTAAATTTCTTGTGTTATAGGTATTTATAACTGATAAAATGCATCCCAACTTTAATGTATTGGTCCTACATGCAAAGCTTTATGTCCTGCATATGATAGAATTAAGAAAAGGGAACTTGGAGGAATGGTTTTCCTCACCTACATCTTTGCTTGCTTGCTCTTCCAGGTGCTGCTCCAACCTGCATCTCCAGCCATGCCTCCTACTCCACAAGCACAGACTTGTCCTAAGATTGGATTCCTACCTTTAGCTATACCAAGTGGCTCATATGCTTCCATCCCCAGATCTCTCCCCCCTTCAAGGGCCTCCTCCATCCTCTTTCACAAGGGCTTTCAGTCCTGTATCCCTCCTAGTTGGACTTTGCTTCCAAATCCTTGATAATGGGCAGTTTTATAAAGAATTTCTTTTTTCCTTGTGAACATTAAACTATCTCAGCTACAATAACTTCTGCAGCTTCTCTTAATGTAGCATGAAGTAAATTAATGTAAGAAGAGCTGTGGCCAGGTCTATGCATGACTTCAGATGCTGAATAGGCCTTGTGCTGGCTCTGCAAAGTGAAGTTCACCCTTCGGGAGGAATTCCTCTCAAGTCAGAAGAGAACAGAAGGGAACTTGTTCCATCAAACTATATTCCCCTTATAAACAAACTTTGAATGTGAGACGCTCTGTATTGCCAAGGCTTCCAATTTTATCACAAGCCCAAACACAGTGGATTTTTTTTTCCTTCTGCTAAATCCCAGCTCCTGGAGTCATGTGAGTACCCAAGGAATTTCAGTTGTCTTATAAAAAGATTGCATTTCTGGCCCACACAGATGCAGAGGAAACCCTGCAAATGTGACCCTATTGCACCCTAAACACTCAAAACCAGAAGGCAAATAAAAAGAAGCCAAGTACATTCAATTGCATGATTTTCAGGCCAATCTCATGATTATTTCAAGCCCGATTCAAGATTTTTGGATGGTTTGGGTTGGCAGCGCTGAAGACTTCATTATAGTTTCAAAGACTATAAAAAGAAAAAAAGTTTTCAAGCTGTATAATTATCAAAATGATGGAGAGTCTGAAATATAGCAGAAATGACAGGCACACTAGGGCCAGCATTTTCAAATGGGGCCTGATAGAGCATGCCTCAGCTATTTCATTGCCATATCCAGACACAGTGGATCTGATTAGCCTAAATATAGCTCTCACTGGAAATCAATTGGCTTAGGCAGGAGTTCGGCGACACAGGTCTTGCTCTTGACAACTGCCGGGGTAAATTTCATCCTGAGAAAGTCAAACAAGAAGAGGAAGAATTGCTGACCTTACTCAAACTGTGTCTTGAGAAAGCCATTTGTGAAATACAGGACAGATATTTGTTCAAAAACACGTGGAAGTGATTTATGGATTCTATTGATGGTTTCTGGTATTAAAGCCTTGATAAGTGCTACTCCTATGTTTTGGTTGTAAGAAGGGTTATATTGTGATGTTGCATCTTTAAACAGGCATACTAGCTTCCTAAATTCCATTGTCCTTTTTTTCTCCTTTTCTGTTTTCCTGCATTTCCTTGATTTTTCTTCCTGGTAATCTAAGCTTTGGTTAAAAGGCAGGCTTCAGAAAGTATGGAAGTGCATGCTCTGTATATTCTTACTTGGTGAGAATTTTCTGTCCTTCCTTATGTTCAGCAGTATATTGTTCCCCAGGCTGTCCCACTGATGCTAACAGGCACCTCCTAATGCCAGTGTGGGCATAATAAGGAAGAAGAAAAGGAGTGTGAAACAGGCAAAGAGAGCCGGGAGGTAATTTAAAGGATGTTACAAGACAAACAAAAGCTTGTAATCTTTCCATGGGTTTTTCCATGGTGACTTACTCCTTCTTTCATTTAAGTCAGTGGGAAAATTCCTATTGATTTCAGTGGCAATAAGCAATGTTTCCTTCAGCCTATAACCGTAATTATGATATTACATTGAAATTTCCTATCTATAATAGCTTTCTTTTGCCTTTTAATTTAGCTCTTACTTCAGTAAGACAAATTCTACACTAAAGACCGAATTCACCATGGTGTTCATGCACACCCTTAAAGTTTGTGCACCTTTAAGCACATGAGGAGGCCCACTAATTTGCATTAAGGAAACTCACCAACAAACCAGCCCTGGTCATCATGAGATTGGAACCTCTTTTGTTTATTCAAAATAAAGATATGTGCAGAAACTATCCCTGCAGCCTCATCCACTCTACCATGTTGCAACACCAGAAAGTACAACCCACAGCACAATATTGGTGGCAACACCAAGTGAGCAGTTTGCATATCACCAGAGAGGAAAAAAAATAGAAAGATGCGGGAGTTCATGACTTTCCTGGGCCAAGGAGTTAACATCAGTTACTTAATACCATGTACAGAGGAAAGTCTCTTCACTTATTTATTTATTTGGGGGGAAGGAGGAGGGGGTGAGGGGCTCCTTCAGAAAACCTGTGGGCAGGAGGCCCTACATGGTTGGGGGAGAGGGGTTTATTTCACTTACAGGCGTCCTGGTAGCTATTCTACCTCCTTGAAACATTTTCCTGACAATCTTCAAAAGCAAAGTCCCAATTTGCATTTTTAATACTGAAATGCAATACGCTGTTACCGGGAGACACCCCTGAGTGTTATTACTTATCACTGGGCCATTATAAACAATCATGAAAGATTACAGTTGATCTGCCGATTACATCTGATCGGCCAGATGCATTCTTGAAAACCCAGAAAGAGGGTTAAATGAGAACCAACATATGTAAAAGATTCACAATGCTATATTTCAAATAAGAAACATGTCAGGAGTGGAAAAAAAAAAAAAAAAAGCCAAAGAGCATAGTGGTTAAAGAAAAACTGAAAGAAAAACACATAATTGCTTTTAGTCTGTCATTTCCCCCCACAGAGTAGTAAATAAGAGCTTTGATACATAAAAGCCGTTATCAAACAGTAACAAATTAGTTCTTCACCATCTGTGATCCACTAGAGGGGGGTGACAGTTATAGGCAGGCAAGATTTTAAAATATGAAATCAACTATTTATGAACTGGTTTCAGAGTCTTGCTGTCTACTTTGCCTCTTAAACTGTGGCCACAAGAAAGAGATGGGGTTTTCAAAGCTAACAAAAAACAGCAGTTGTGGTTCCACTCTTTAAATGACGCTAATTGCTGGCTGACATTTGTAAACAAGATGTTTCCTTTCCTACCACTGCTTACTATAGCTCAGCATCACTTTCAAGAACAATATCTCATTTGTAAAAAATAAAATAAAATCATGACTCTGACCTTACCAAATCTTATTACTTTGAGCTCCTTTATATTACACGATTGGCCCGTTATTTCATGCCGGATCCACTGCTTCAGAAATATTGCAATTTAGATTGAACTACCTTTACTTATTTATTTATTTCTCTCACGCAGGCACACTTTCTTGCTTTCTTGCTTTCTCACTGCCTTCTTTTCTCTCTCTTTCTATCTTTTTCTCTCTATCTGTCTCTTTCTTTCTCTTTTTTTCTCTTTCTTTTGTTTTCTTTTTTTTTTTTTTTAACCTGCAAAAGCAATTCCTTTGGAACTCTGTAGGTGAAGAGATATTTCAGTCCTGATTTTAACAAAGGAAGTACTGAGTTCTTCATGATGTGCAAATTATTATATATTAACTGACAAGTAACCCTAAGTTAATTTAGAAGAAGGAAAAACCAACTCAAAATCACTCATTCTTTACTCATTCATCTAGCATTTCTTATTTTGCTTCATTCCTCTGTGCAGAAGGGGTGTTTTTCTGGAGTGAAAGCAATTAAATCTCAGAGACATGGTGGTAATTTGTTTCTGCTTGGGAAGTGAGCACATTTGAAAAATGAGTTTGAATTGATCTAGGGGTTTTTCCATCTCCTCAGTGGAAAAAACAAAACAGAATTAAAAGCCTGAAACATTAGGAGACTCCATTACTTAGAAACTGCTGAGAATGATTATTATTATTTTTTGAAAACAATGTTTTTTTCTTGCAGTTTAGGGCAATATGAAAAGAAAAAAAATTGCGTTAACATGCTGTGGATTGTTGTATTCATGGGACAATCCAATGCCTTTGCAATGTGTCATTTTTACTTTCAGTGAAATACAATGGACATTTCAGTTTCAGGAATACAAAAGTGAAAAAGGATTGACCATTTATTCCCACAATCCCACATCCATTGACTACAGCACCAAGAGCTCCTTCATTTAGATTAAGAGCCTTTGACTGACAACAGTGTATTTCTCTATTGCCATCAATTTCTTCCAAGACAACAAAATATGTTCATGTGGTAAATCAAAAAGACAATACAAAGAGACAAATGTAGATGCATCTGCTTAGGTCCTTGAACAGTGGAAGGAGTACACACAGGCTTGGGTGCCCTAGGGTAATATGATAATTGAATTATGTGAATTATATTAAGTTCAATTTCTCACTAAAATTTCAGCATCTGTAGTGACATTTATCTGGCCAAATGTAAGCATCTGCAATCCACAATATGCATAAGAGCTGGTTGTCTAAACCCAGTGGAAACATGTTTATCACATGATACAGCAGTTTAACATGTCTATAACACTGAATCTGTGACTGTGAGATAGGCAGACAATGAACAAATCAGCGGAAAGAGATAGATGCTTCCACCCTGTCCTGTTTTTTAGCTGGAACAGAGCTGGGTTTCTTTTTAGCAGCCAGAGTAGTACTGTGTTTTGCTTTCAGCCTGGGATTTGTTATGAGAGAGACACTGATAACACACCAGTGTTTGCATTTTTGTTGCTGGAAGTGAAGGACTTTGTGTTCTGTTAGTCTACAAGTGCAAGATCTAAGGGGGCAAGGAATATTTAAATTAATAAGCTAAATTGGCATTTGTATATGCCAATGGGATATTCTATATCATATAACATCATGCTCAGTATATTTATGAAGGTCTCTTTTGGCCCTCTCTGACTTTCGCTTGGGCTCTCACTCTTCTGGGATTGTGGTTTTGGTTCAGGATTGTCGCTCCTCTGGGATCGTTATCTGGGAACAGGCTGGGCTTGGTCAGTTAGTGGTGAACAGATGCACTGTGTATCACTCAATTGCATAATTTAGTACTATTATTATTATCATTATTATTTTAATATCATTATTATTTTAAGATTTATGTTGGTTTAATTATTAAATTGTTCTTATCTCAACCTACAAGTCTCCTTACCCTTTCTCCCAATTCTCTTCCCTATCCCCTGGGTGTGGGGGGAGTGAGCAAACAGCTGTGTTTGGCTGCTAGCCAAGTGCTAGCCAAGTGAAACCACCACATACCATTATTAATCTCAAACAAAAATAGGTACTAAACAGAGTAGACAAGTTCTCCTGTATTCTGCTTTCATTAGAAGGGGAGAATAGGGTCAGTTCTCAAATGTAAAAATGGAAGTTCAAAGTTCAGTTAAATTAATCCTATCCCTACAGTCTAAAAGTGGCATTAGGCAGAGTCTAACTGACCTCAGTCTGTAGCAGTAATGGCCAAGAATTTTCACTTCAAGCATTTTTAAAAATAAAAATGGACGAATTCCTTTCATTAATTGCACAATCACTTTCCTGGGTTCTGAAAAACGTTCAGCCCACATTGCTGTAATTAAAGTCTTGGTAGCACCAGTAGTATTGTAACATCAATATTAAAAGGTAGCCCTTTCAATTCAATTCTAATAAATTATTTTAGATGACATAATTTTACCATCATTACATAATTAATCTAAGATATCAATATATCTCTGTGATGATAACTTAAAATTTTGCCAGAGAGGCATAATTTAAATTCATTGCATACCTTGTTAGGATGACTTGATGACTCATAAATGAAATGACTGGTTAGGCTGCAATCTCAGCTGGAAGCAATTTGTACTGGTCATTTCAGTGCTCCTGGTATTTATAATGATGCTTCTGAAAAGGATATAGTGTGTCTTATTCTTGCCTCATTTAAAAAAAAAAAACAAACCAAAAAACAGGTTTTCAACTTTTCCTCTGCTTTCAAGAGCTATCTGGGATTTCTCTAGTAATTCAAGTACATCTCACTGATTCCTCCAGTGCCATTCATTCTCCATTTCTACAATATAAGACTGTGGCTCTGCTGAGGCAGTAATGACTTTTGCTGGCTTCCAGCTGTTCTTGTTTGGTCTCAGGTGGCCTGGCTACCAGCCTGGACAGCAGTTTTCTATGTCTGTCATAACATTTCTGTTTCTTTTGCCTTTCAGCTGGATTTGGAAATTTGGTATTAGCTCAAGTTTGACTCTTGTGAAAAGAACAGCCAATTATCATCTGTTCAGAGTAGGCAGTCTTAGTTCATTTCTTATATTCACCAATGTAAAGGAGAAATTTTCACCTCTGCATTCATGTTCTTTGAATATATATAACTGATTAATAGCATTCAGTGGGAGGAAGCCAGCAAAAAGCTTAAACCTGTGCCTAACCAGTGCAAGTAAAGCTGCAATAACTTCAACACTTTCAGTTATTTTCCCACAATTTAAAAGTGCTTTGCTTTTAAAAAAAGCTAATACCTGTGGCTTCTCATGCAGAACAGTTTTCATTGTTTCATTTTGCTAATAACTAAAGTTTCTTTTGAGAAAAGTATAGCAGTAGTTAGGCACTTTGTTCAATACAACAGGTACTGATGTGTCAATGGTTTTGAAAAAATTTGTGGAATAAAACCAGACCAGAGTTAGTCCATTAGGTATTGTGGTCCATTTTCAATACAGTGATCTGTATTTTATGTCTTGCATATTGTACTTTTGTATGAATGATTACTATTCTAAACCTTGTGCTAGTTTTGAAATTGTACACAGAAATTTTTATAAACTTCTGAATGAAAGAAACCCTTTTAAAAAAATATTGATTCTATCACATTTCTATTCATTAACTTGTTTTTGATGAGAACAAAGCAAAGAAACCAAGAGTCTTCAGAAGTCCTTTGCCCTTAGCAGATTTTAAGTTAAGCCTCTTCAGGTATTGAAAGTCTTCTCCTTTGATTTTCCTTTGTGATCGCAGAATCCTTGGAAGAAAACAGAAGTATCAATCATTTTATTAATATGGATTTCCTTGGAAAAGACTTAAGGCAAGACACAGCCTCTTTCTTCCAGCAGCTAATGTGTAGCTGATATATCTGGAAAGCTCTAGAAGCCCCTTCGCTTACATAGCCTGTCCTATACAGAGGAATAGAATATAAAACCACTTTTCAGGAGCACAAATGAATGCTTCATCAAGCACTTTAAGATTTTATCAGGGTGCCAAGCTGAAGCAGGATCATCACTGATGAGGACATATTCAGACTCTTTAATTAATCTGTTATCTGAACGACATGCAGATTGTGGATATGTGATCTGTTACAGTAACTAAATGTATCTTCAAAGCAACAAAGAATGTCCTACAAACTTTTAAAGTAAGCAATTGCAATAATAAGTAATCACAATATTCTTATGTGAAGTGTGAGTGATGGATTACCAAGTTATTGCTGATATAGCCCTGGATGTATTTAGCTTTCATCACCGCAAGGACACACAACTGAACTGTCAGTCAAGCTGGTGTCCTATTCTACATCGGGGTGGATTGTTCTTGTGTTTTGAGGAAGTTATGTATAGGTCAGGAAGCTTTAAATGGTTCCTTTGCCCTTCAAGGCAGCCTCATAAAGGATCCCACTGATCTTCAGAGATCCGTTATTTCATTTTATGAGTTAATCTCTTTGACATGTGGGATTTAGCAATTCAGTAGCCAAATTTTCTTGAGCCAGTTAACTTACAGCCTGTTCTGAGATATCTGGCATGTTTTCAGGGTAAATAAACAAGCTACATAGACATCCTAAAGGGGAACTATTTTTTCCCTTAGTCTTCTCCATCATCTAGAGTATCTGACTAGACTGACACTGACATCTCAGTGTCTCATTATTGCTTTAAAATTCAGAAAATTTTGAAGCTTTGCTATGTGAATTTTATATTTACCATTCTTACATTAAAAAAGTAGAGAACTCTTTTCTATGCTTCCAACAGAATCAACATGTGTTTATTAATTCCTTACCATTTAGCATTTAATGTGGCAATTGCAGATTTTCTGTTTCAGATTAGAAGTTGGATTCCATGGGAAGGTAAAGGCAAAATATTTTAAACAAACTTCAACTGCCTTATGATCTGTTTGGACACATGAGTTTTTCTTTCTCCATAAAAATAGATAGAAATTAGCCATATACAGTCATCAGCATCTTCTTTCCAGCCTTTCTTAACAGTCTTTCCAGCTAGTTAAGTGCCATCCTTCTCTAAAAAGTCTCTTCCAAAGTCCTGAACCAGTGAGCTGGTGAACTCTGGATTTGGGCCTTCTAACACAATCACCAAATACTCCCTTGCTCCTTCAGATACACTTTTTCTTTCAAGGGAACTATCTTGGTTCAAAAAATTTTTGTGTGTGTGTGTTTGCCAAAATACCTGTTTAGCCAAGATACGCCTTATTTCAACTACTCCCTGAAAGGCAAACACTAATCCTTTCAAATCAAAATACTAAAACTGTAGTAAGAGTTAAAGTTATTTGATTTAAGTGAGATCTGTAGCTGCATAAAAATGCTGAGCCATGCAGGTCATTTGCAGATAAGTATTTAAAGAAGGGACTTATATTTATTGCACTCTACGTTTTGCAAGGCTTACCATTCTTTGCTTAGGAAACAATGCAAATACTATAAGGAAGACAAATACCATACTGTGATAAACAGTCAATGTTTATGTTCATTCCCTTTCTTTGAAATAGTTATTTGTTTCTTTCTTAGAAAAAATACACAGTAATGGTTTAAAAAAGTGTAATCTTCTTATACCACAAATGTTGAATGCTGAAGTGTGTTTTAAGGGCCCAGTCTGTTTGTAAACGTTTGTGTTTACATATGACAACTCTTTTTCCAGTATTCTCATAAATACAGTTCTTAAAAGGCTTCAGCGTACAGTCTATAGTTTCTATAGTTTCTGAAAGTCAATATGATGTGTGCTTCACACAAGCAATGCTTAGAAAATATGCAATTGAGCTTGTCTAATTCAACATTTATTCTAACAGAATTTTAATGATTACATGATACCAATAAAAATTGTCCCATAAATAAATGTCTTTATTGGCTATAAGGGGGTAAATTCTAAAATTTTCACATTTTGGTTCAGTTCAGAAGAACACCAGTCAGCTTGGATGCTTATCTGAATGCTCTTGTGTTTGAAAATTTAACTGGAAATCTTAAAAGAATCTCAATACTTCCTGCTCTAACTCAAGCCTGAAATATCTCAAACACTGTCTTTGTTGTGGTATTTTGGTACTTAGGTTTCTAGTCTCAGACAGAAACCAGAAGTGCAGAAGCTTGTAAAAACTAGAAGAATGGAAAAAAGGTTAACCAAACATTTCAGAACACTCAAAAATGTATGACTGTTTGAAGGTCTAAGGCACATAGTTCAGGGTATTAGCCATTTACCTCTAGAAGAAATATTCAAATCCATTCTATTTCAGATACTTATCATCCTCTGTGCAGTATATGATATATATTTTTATATAAATATATTTGTATATAATTAGAAGTTATATGCAAGATGGGAGTCCATTATATCTACGTTATGTTTATTTATATTGTTTTCAAACAATGTATTATTTACTACATTAAATAATGTGGGTCACTAAAAGATTAGTTCACTGACAACGTTCACTGTTACTATTAGAAAGCAGGAAGACAGAAGAAACATGATGAGAGAACAATCTGCCTCTGTAAAGGTTTCTAGCAGCCCTTACTTGAACTTTTTGTACAATGGTGAATTACTGTAGATTTTGAAGTCTGTTTCTTGTCTGTACAGAGGACAATTAGTCTGAGTTCCTAGTTCTACCAGACTAGCCAAGCAGTACTTGTCATAGATGTGAAGAAAGCGTTAACCAAATAGCTGAAGAAAATAGCAAGTGTAAGACTTACCGAAGCATTGCTGTCTGTTCATAATGAGTATAGAAAGAAGATTACCCAGAAGCACACATATTAAGGAACGTTGTATCTCTAGACAAAAAAATTTCCCTGGTTTCCCCATAGCATATACCCATACATATATAAACACATACTTAAGACATTAACATTTTTAATACTAGGAGAAAAGCCCAAATCGGAATTTTTTAAGGTAAAAAGGTAAAAGTATTACAGAGAGCTTTTACTGCAGAACAAAAAGAGCAACAAATAAACTATAATTAAAGTATATATTAACCAACATAGCAAGCTCAGTGTTTGTGTCCTCTAATGTTTTGTAAAGATTAAGACTGCTCTCTCTACAGAGTACTGTTGTCATTTCCCATGCCTTGCATTGTGAAAAAAAAAACTTTTGACATACTAACAGGTTAAAGAGTTTCTTTTAAAACTGCTGGCTTATTTAAAGGAAATATTTGTAATATCTATATTGAAACAAAATAAACTGTGAGAAATTACAACTCATTTATGCCTATATTGCCAAATGACCCTGAGTACAAGCCCAATATTAAAAGCCCAGTAGTGTCAATTTTTTCATCTTCCCTTATTCTCATTTAAAAAAAAAATGTTTATATGTCTAATATTTGCCAGTTATTAGTAAGTTCAATACTTAGGTCCTTGCAAAAACTTTCTGAGTTTTTGTCACATCAGAGCACCCTTGAACAAAATTTAACTCTTTGTTTTACTTGTTTACTTAATATTTTGTCTTTCAAATCAGTAACCCAAATGCTGAGTTCTTCACCTATGCTGTCTGTAATGTAGTGTAGCATAGGTCCACTACAAGCTGGTGTAATAGCAAGTACAGTCAGCAAACACAGTATGTTGGGTTTGTAGGGGGAGGGTGTTTTTAGTAGTAGGGGAAGGAGCTACCTTCATGGTCCCTGTGAGAAGCGTCGCAAAACTCCCCTGGATTCAAGGTGTACCCACCTCTTGCCCAGGCTGAGCCAGTTAGTGACAGGGAAATGCCTCTTTGAATCCATATTTATGAGGGAAGAACCGGTTTGAAAAGGAAAAGGGAGAGAGCCATCAGGAGAGATGATTTACTTGAACAAAAAGATCATCGACCTAAACAAAAAGAGCATCTTTCAATGGGGAAGGAAAAGGAGGGGAGACAGAGAACCTGAGACACCAGAATCGGGGCACAGAAGAGTAGGAGGAGGTAAATTAGCTCCCCTGCAGCCCATGGAAGTTCAACGGCAGAGCAGATACCCATGTGTAGGCCATGGAGGACTCCACGCCACAGCAGAAAGCTGTGCCTGAGGGCAGCTGTGACTTTGAGAGCTCATGATGGGCAAGAAGACCTCAGAGTTGGGAGAGAGGTGGTGTGCGGGATCCATCTGCAGGCCGTGGACATCCCCATGCCAGAGCTGGGAACTGTGCCCAAAAAGGTCCATGACTCCATGGAAGGCTGCATTGGAACACTTTGTTCCTGGATTCTTGCAGCCCATGGGAGGAAAGAGTGGCATGGGTGAACTGGCTGCAACCTCCATTCCCTGTCCCCTGTTCTGCTGCAGGGGGAGAAAGTAGAGAAATCAGGAGCAAAGTAATTTGAGCCCAGGAAGAAGGGAGGAGTGAGGGGAAGGTGTTTTAAGATGTGGTTGTTATGTCTCACTCTCCTACTCTGATTGATTGGTAATGATTTAAATTGATTTTTCTTCCCCAAGTTGAGTCTGATTTGCCCATGAACATAATTGGTGAGTGAGCCATCCCTGTCCTTATTTCAACCCATGAGACGTTTGTTGTGTTTCTCTTCCCATCTCACCAGGTGGGGTGGAGAGTGAGTCCAGGATTGCATGGTATTAGTTGTGGGTGAAATCACCACACACAGTCAGTTCATTCTAGGAAGAGAAGCAGAGACTCTTCTCAGACTTCTGCAGATTGGTTTTACCGAGCTACTGAACAGGACAAACCATTAAAAGGTCATTGCTACTCACTGCTTCTGAACAGATCCCATCTCCTGCCCCTAACTGGCCTGGTATTATAGAGGCTCAGTAGGAACTGAAAAATCCCTGGAGAACATGGCTGGGGCAAGGAATGTCAGGAAGAATAGTGATTTACTTTAACATCTCAAAACTAAATGATGGAAGCAACGGAAAGAATGGTGCCTTACAGAAAACATGGGGGAATAAGAAATGGGAAGAGAAAGGAGGAAGTGTCTGTCTTAGAAAGTGCTCTTTTACTGAAAAGATGCTGGCCAGTCAAAGTCACATTGGTGCCTCCTAGCCTATTGCTCAGCTGAGGAGACAGGAATATAGGGAGAGCATTGCATTGACAGTACCCTGATGGTACTGCTGTCCTGTGTGCATTCACAGAGGCTCCATGTGTGCATTAACAGAAGTTCAGGCTCCACCGTGATAGATCATGATGAGCAAGACTAACACCACAAATATGGTCATGGCTCCCCAGGCTGTATGGCCATGCTCAGCAAGGCTTGCTTTGCAGCCCTCGCTGCCTGTTCTGCCTGTGGGAACTCTGGTCAGACCTCTCTTCCCTATTTTTCAGCCATGTTCCAGACCCAGTGATAAGAGGAAACAGGCACAAACTGAAACACAGGAGGTGCCACCTGAACACAAGGAAACAATTTTTTATTGTGAGGGTGACTGAGCACGAGAACAGGTTTTCCAGAGAGGTTGTGGAATCTCCATTCCAAGAGATGTTAAAAATCTGTATGGACATAGTCCTGGGCAACATGCTGTAGGACCAGATGACCTCCAGAAGTCCCTACCAACCTCAGCCATTCTGTGATTCTGTGTATGACATGATCCTTCCTTGGGGCTCCTTCCAACACAGAGTGAAGATATGGGCTTGGCATGCACCAGACCCAAGAGTCAGGATGTCCTATGAAGGAATTTCCATCCAGACCATTATCTTCTAAGACTTTTCCCTGAGACAGTTGAAGCCCAGTTCTGTCACTAAAAAACTCTATGGACTAGGATTGTACCCTTTACCTTCTTTGAAGTAAGGTCAAGTTTTAGGATGATTTGGATCGCGAGATTTAAATACTAACTAAATAGGTATTCTTTAGCCTAGCAAGTATAAATTTTGAAGTCAATATTATGTTCAGCTCAGTGATCATTGTACTTAAGATTTTACATATCCTTCTTACCCTAAAAGGAATAAGAATGGTTTTGAAAGAACAACTTCATTGTTCTCCAGCCAGCTTGCAGTCCAAATTTCTGTCATCAAAGAGTTTTTATATAGACAAGAGAGAAACTACATAATATTGATTCTCACTTGCTGTTGCAAGAATACTTTCTAAACCAGGAAATTTTCCCTGTATTCAGCATTTCCACTTCTTTCTCTTCTATATTTTTATGGCCTTCTGTCATGTATGACATCTCCCTCTTTAAAAGATAAAACAAAAGATTTCATCTCTTGCTCATTTTGAGTTCCTCTCCTTCCTGCACATCTGCTGTTTTTTAAAAGTGCCTAAGAAAATAAATGCTATCTTTTTCTTTAAGAGTCTGAGAGATATTCATACCTCATTCATTTCTGGACAAAGTCTAGGAACCATGAGGAGCTCATTGTGTTCAATCAGTAGAAAATGACTAACTGATAGAATTTCCAATGTAAAATTCCATTAAGAGTTCAAGTGTCAACACTGCTGTAACATATGTCCCATATTAATGGCTTGTGTTTTACATCTATGCAGAGTTTAGATTTTTTTTTAATTGTTGCAATTTTGTACAAACATAGCAAAATCTGTGGATTATGTAAATCGGGATGTTTTGGTTTTAGTCAAAATTGAACTAGATAATTATGTCCAGATCTTTTTTGTTTCTTTATTTTCATGATCATTCTTCATGCAGCATATTTACTACCTCTTTCAACTCAGAACCTTGAGTGAACATATGTTAGATGGTAATTCATTTCTAAAGCTAATATAACTTTGTAATAATTGACACACTATTTCAACAAATTTCTACCCCGCATATCATTCTTCTATCAGAATATACACAGTTAAAGGAGTCAAATATGAGCAAAGAAATGCAAATTAAATGTCTCTCTGCTGGTACTGTTAACAATGAAACTAAAAATGCTATGGGTTCCTTTTGGCCTTCAAGTTACAAAAGTACATTTTCAGTTCCTGCAGCAGCATCCACATGCATGTAAATATAAAAACAAATCCTTCTTCATTATTTTAATTCTCATTGAATTTCATGTTTGTTTGGGGTTTTTTTTAATGAGGTAGAGGTAGAAACAGTATATCCCCTTTTTATTGACAGTAAACTAGTATTTTCTCATCTGAATTAAATTACAGTAGTTGAATTATTTAGTTAGAAAGCAAGGACTCTCTACCAGAACCCTACCTGTGTAAATGCTACCATTGCAAAGGGAAACCTAAGGCAAAACTATACACAGTAAAGTGTCAGATTGACTGACAAGTGATGAATTATATATGTTTTTTTATGGAAAGTGGGACTTTTCAGTGGACTATCAGCTAGTCTGCAGGCTAGAGCTGATCCAGTAGTATGTGGAGCATACTGTAGATACTAAATCTTGGCAGCAGAAATCTTTGTGATAGGATTTATTGTTCTTGAGCAATACATCCCATGATGCTCTTTGACACTGGAGTTTATTTAATAGGATCAGTCCCAGACTCATTCTTTCAGACTCTCCTATTTCATTGCTCACAGTGGGTTCCTAGAAGTTCATTTTCTTACATGTGACTTCTTCATAAATATGAGACAGAAAGGTCTTATTTTATTCACCATCTGTTTATACTCCTTCAGTGTTCCTTTCCTACATTAACTTCCACATCTGGTTCCGTACTTGCTATAGCAGACCAAAATTATGACCACATCCACTATCTTCACAACCTCCTCTCCATTTCATGAATTTATCCACAGTAAAAACTGCCAGAGTAACAATGTAATCTGAAGTCTTTTGGGAAACTCATTCCTTTGGGGTGTTTTGACTTCAAGTTTCCACTTTTGCCAGACTGAGCAAAAACCCAGAAGACAGGATTACTTCTAGGAATTACCATGCTAATATCATCCCTTTGTCCCACTTAGAGCAGGGGTAGGTGTGAATTGCCACATGCTGTCCATTGTGGTGGTACGTTTAAATACACAGGGATTTACCCACAGAAATCTGACTGAGTTCTCTGACTCATTTAATGTCCTTTCTGAGAACAAACAATTCTTACACAGTTGTGATTTTCCACCTTTGTTAGCTGAGCCAGATTTTCAACGGTGGTCTAGAAATAAGCATGCCTGCTATGCCATGACCAGCAAGTTAGGAAGTCACTGTTTCTGTCTCCCACCATTCATTATAATTGTTCTGGGTTCTTTTGACTTTGCTCAAATGAAACCATTAAACATCATGCAATTTGACTGCTCATGGCTATTCTTTTCAAAGCTTTCAGTTTTGTTAGATTTTTATTCTAATCCTCTTTTCCTAAAAGCTAAACAATGATAGCTCCTTCCCACTAGTCCATGCCCTTGTGTTACTCATACCACCTGTGAAAAAATACACATGGGTATGAAGCTGAAGTTAGAACATCAGGACAAAGTCTTTGATGGAATAATTTGACTGAAGGCGATCAGTTGCATCAGCAGAACACCTGAAGCTGAGAGCATATTCTCTGTCCATTCACTTTGTGTCTCCTGAATGCTCTGCAAACTTTTGAGAGCTGCAGATATATTATCTGAGCTTACTCTTTGAAGACAGATCAGGGAGGTTGCCATCTTGTAGCTGAGCAGCTCCACCACCAAGGGGTTACTCCTGACAAAATGTTTCTTGCTGGTTTAGGCTTTTAATTTTAGTAATTTCATGCCACCTCTACTTCTACGGGATAATTTTAACACCTTTTTTTTAAAGACAGCCTTTTTCTAGAAGGTTGCAAGGCAAGCAAGGTAACTTCATTGTTACTCAAAATACCCAGTATATGCTTTCTAACAGTTCCTGCCTCAGTGATAGATTTCTAAACTTCTCAGTTTCCTTTTTAATGACAAAACATGTTGCCAGACATTTTGGCTTTTTTTGCACTCTAAGTGCCAACCTTTTTTAAAAAACTGTCCACAGATGTTGCAATGAATACTGCAAAGTTCAATGCATACTTCAGAAAATTTGTCCCCTTTTCAGTATCAATCACAAAAAATCTGACCATCAGAGCTTTGGAAAATTTACCTTCACACATTGCAAAGTATATTTTCCCCTCCCCAAGAAGATTTTAAGGAATGCTGCATATATATATATATATTTATATATATATATATATATGAACTTCTAACACCTCCATTCAATGTGTGTTCAAAAAGAACAGGATGTTTCTTACTGTTCTGATTTTATCATAGGACAAGAGGAAGGAAAAATAAATAGTCCAAATTTGGTGTTTTCAGAAGAAAAGCAAATTTAAAGTTATTTGTAACATTAGGGAAGCAGGAAGGAAGGAAGATCTCCTTCATTCACTCAAAGGTAGAAGAGCTGGTTTTGATCCTGAGAGCTCTTCATACTTGGCACTGGCAAAAACAATAGACAGAAAAAGATGAGAATGAGTAGATTGATATGTCTACATCCTCAGAACACTCCTAGTCAATACCACTGTTAATCACATTTTACCTATGATGCTATTAATACCACCTGCAGTGGACAGATGAATACAGATGACTAAGTTAAAAGATCAATTCCAAATACATTCCTCTTTGTTTTCTAGTGGCAACCCTTTTTTTTCTTTCTACCCTAGTCTGACTGTTTTCATTGACAGCAAAATTATCTTAGAGAATGAGAATTTCTCAGTATTTCACAGTATTTTGAGATCTTTTTCAGAAGTTTTGTTACTGTTTAACTATTCTCCTTTTGCTTCCTGTAACTTTTTGAGTGCCTCTTTAACACACCCAAGTGGAATTATCATGGAAATATTGTGATAATATGATGTATGAAAAAACATGTTTAAGTAATTTCTGTATGTTATATTTTTGTAAACTAATCTCTTGTATCATAATGTGAACAGTTTTCTTTCTTTTTATACAGGAAAATATTACATCCAAGAGCTATGATATATGATCTGAATTAAATTTTCTCTTTTATGGAGGATCCAACTAGCTTTGTTTTGTCATTGTCTTCAAGCCAATGTGTTTGAAAGGAAAACTCAAACATGATATACAGAACTTTCATTGACTTGATAATTTTTAGCCCTCAATTTTGAAAACAAGATCATTTTATTGGAAAAAAATATGCTTTGAAAAGTGGTACTTTTAAAGTGATGTTGAGGCATTCTCAAAAATACTTAGCATTAGCTGAACTCTGTTCCAGTTAATGTCAAAAGATGTATTAACACCATCTCCAACATGCACAAACTGAATTGAGCCAGCAAGCCTCACTTTTCAAAATTTTCTTAGGAGTTTATGAGAAAAAAAGTATCTTTGAAAACATACAAATATTGCCTGCTCTGCCAGCTGTTCTGCAGACTGAGGGTCAAGCAGGATTTTTGACACATCACCAATACTGAAATATTTTGAAAGCCCTTTTTAACTCATTAACTTTACTCTGAAGAAGACTGTATAACTCTTAGTGATTATGACAGAATTTAGCCCAGCAACTAAAGCTCAGTTTCCCATTATGCTGATGATGTGAAAAACAGTAAACTGCCCAGCACACTCCTTCCCTTTAATAAAATTGTGTTTGTTCCCATTCCAGCAGATTAGCTTCAAGTACACATAGAAGAGATGATGTTTACTGATAAAACTATGATTGTACAAATTGGTCTATTATTTTTCTCTGTGAACAGAATTTCTCTCAGTGTTAATAGGACCTGCTTGCACAGTGAAGAATGAAACAGAGAGACACCACCATTTTTATACTTATAAATATTTGCTTGTTGTTTTAAGAGCAACACTACTATACCATAAGCCATTTTTAAGTGTGTTATAAGTGCCATACTGTGCCAATCCACAGAAGATATAATGAGTTATCTCCCTCTCACCAGCAGTCTGAGTGGTTAGCTCAAGCTGTACATACCTCCTCATGATAAAGCTCTTGGAGGTGCATTGTGCAACTTCTCTATCAGACTTTAGAAGTGGGCATCACATTAATATTTGTATTGGGTTTACATGGCAAGCTTATGGTAGTGGGGGAACTACAAGGGTGGCTTCTGTGCAAAGCTACTAGAAGCTTCTCCCATGACCGATAAAGCAAATGCCACTGGCTCTAAGACTGACCCACCACTGGCCAATGCTGAACCCATCAGTGACAGTCCTAACACCTTTGTGATAATATGTTGAAGGGGGAAAAAAACATACACAACTACAGCTGAAAAGAAGAGTGAGAATATGTGAGAGAAACAACTCTGCAGACACCAAGGTCAGTGAAGAAGGAGGGGGAGGAGGTTCTCCAGGTGCTGGAGCAGATTCCCCTGCAGCCCATGGTGAAGACCATGGGTGAGGCAGGCTGTCCCCCTGCAGCTCATTGAGGTTAATGATAGAGCAGATAACCACCTGCAGCCTGTGGAGGACTCTACACTGGAGTAAGTGGATGACCAAAGGAGACTGAGACTCCATGGGAAGTCTGCATTGGAGTAGACTCCAGGCAAGACCTGTGTCCCTGTGGAGAGAGGAGCCCACGTCAGAGCAGGTTTTCTGGCAGACCTTGTGACCCTGTGGGGGATCCACACTGGAGGAGTCTACTCCTGAAGGACTGCACTCCATGGAAGGGACCCAAGCTGGAGCAGTTTGTGAAGAACTGCAGCCCATGGGAAGAACTCACTTTGGAGAAGTTTGTGGAGAACTGTCTCCCATGGGAGGAACCCCATGCTGGAGCAGGGGAAGAGTGTGAGGAGTTCTCCTCCTGAGGAGGAAGGAGCAGCAGAGATAACATTTGATGAACTGACATCAATCTCCAGTCCCTGTCGCCCTGCACAGCTCTGGGGGAAGAAGTAAAGAACTTGAGAGTAAAGTCAAGCTTGGGAAGAAGGGAGGGGTAGGGGACAATTCGTTATTATGATGTTTGTCTTCCAGAGCAACCACTACATGTACTGAAGCTCTACTTCCCAGGAAATGGCTGGACATTGCCTGTTGATGGGAAGTAGAGAATAAATTTCTTGTTTTCCTTTGATTTCAGGTGCAATATTTGCTTTTGCTTTATTAAACTACCTTTATCTTGCCTTATGAGGTATTTTCCATCTTATTTTCTGCCCCTGCCATCCTCCTGAGGAAGGGACTGATAGAACAGCTTGCTGGCTACCTGGTGTCTAGCCAAGATTGACCCACCACTATGTAATATCATTTCAATTACATAATTCCTACTCTTTCGGACTGGTTCATTTTGCAAAGAGTGATTAAAAGAAAATCCCATCATACAATTTTAAAGAAGCAATAATGAAGTATTCTTGTATAATTCTTCTTATCCCCAAACATTCTGACTCATATACAAACACACACACAAACTGCCTCAATCATTACAGAAATTCAAGTACCTTAGGGTTATTATGAGACAAAACTCTTATCATAGCAACCTCTTATGCCTACATATTGTATCATGATACAGTTTCTCAGCTTATTTTAGTCCCTTACTTGAGGTAAACAGCAGTATTCAGAAAAACATATTAGAATACTTTCTAGTTTTGAAGTCCAAGATGTTTAAGCACACACTTTTATTTAGAAGAAGAAAATAAAATAAATCTGAAAGAGTTTTTAAAAAATTTAGAGCCCGCTTCCTCGTGTGCCAAGAGATTATTCTGTCCCTTGCACATCTGACAAAGTCTCCTCCTGTGTTAGACAAAGGTACCCCTCTCAACTGAATCCCATGGAGCTGAAGTATAGCTCCGATATGCTGATAATACTAGCTTTTATAGGTTGCAGGGATTTTCTTCCCTCTCCTATCCCATTGTGCGTGCCAGAGGTCCCCTGCTTCCTGCCTCCAGCTGATAGTGGTGGGACGGCAGAGGGTCAGGGATACAGGGAGGGGTCTGGTCCCTTGGAGGCTGGGGAGACCAGGGGGCAAGGGGCTGGCAGTGTCTGACAGCTGAAACAGATGATGCCGCACACCACCTATGTAAACAGAAATAGGCGCTGGGGCTGATGTAGCACAGAGATATGACCCTGCCCATAGAGCCGCTGAGTCTAGACTCCAGATGTGTTCTCACTGTTACCAGGCCAATTCACATCCAACTGGTAAATATTTCTACCAGATGACAGTGGGCTCGGTTACAGAAATGAGGACAAAGGACAAAAATAGTCAGAAAATTAGTACTGGGCATTATTGCTGCTTAGAAAAATACTCTGCATAGTTTTAGAGATGTTAAGGGGCAATTATTTAAATAATCATATACATTCTTTTATTTTTTTACCATGTTCAGCTGAAAAAGTTCCAAGGCAAACTGAAGGCTATTTAGGCAAATTAGTCACTTAAAATGAACTGAAACAGAGGTCTGTAAAGGATAAAATAAAATTTATACTAGGATTTTACCACATGGACATAAAGAAATGAGGAAAAAACAGTGTCGATAACATCAGGCTGGTAAATACCAGTTTATTGGGAAGTGAGTGTTATGTGATTTGTTTACAGAAATGAGTAATTGCACAACAAGGACACTCTACAGAAACAAAATTCAGGAAAAAAAAAAAAAACAACTGTCTGCTGATGTTTCATCTCCCCAGATGTAGGACTGTGACTCCTAATACGTGTGGTGTTCAGAATGTCATAAAGTGTGTCAATTAAGCAGCAACCAAGCACCACTGGCACAACCAAGGCTCTTACAAGCTTTAAAAGGTTATTGGTTTGTGTCTGCCTCAAAGAACTAGAATGAAGCAACAGATATCTGCCATGATCTGGGCTCTTATGTCTTTTTCTTCATATACAGTATCGTGCCACATAACCACAGACAAAAGATTTGTCTTTGCAGAGAGTTTCAATCCTAGACAGTGTATGCTAATTGACAGCAAGCACAGGAGAATATTATCTATATCCTTTATGAAGACATTTTTAATTTGCACAAATATTATATGATCCTGTTTCAATCCCATGTTTGCAAGATGACTTGCCAATAAATTATTCCAGCAGGGGATACATGAACAGAAGATACATGACTTTAAATTGTTTTATTTGGTAATACTGATTGGGAAATGTAAGAGTCCTGCTTTTCAAATTTCATTATGAGCCTTTCTGAGATTGTCTGGCTGATGAGTAAGACAAAAAACACAGTATATAAATGTAGGTAAGATACAGAGTTTGAGATATAAAAGGAAATTAATACACAAAGATTTTTAAAAACATTTTCTTTCACATAATCAGAAGTTTGTATGAATGTTGTTCTATTGTTTTGAAAACCATTTATTAGAATAAAAATGTTTCTTAGCATGTCTAATACTGAATGGATCATTGGGAAACATGTAACATCAGCATTGCAATAGTGTATTTTGGTGGTGGTTTTTCCTCACCCCAGTAATTGATAGCCAAATAGTTACTTTTATGACACATGCATATATATGGATAAGCAAAAGAGCATTCATATCAGCAGAGACTGGAGCCATGCTATCTATAAAAACAAAGTTAGAAATGGCTTAGCTATTAAAACGATCACATTAAACAAGGAATAGCTTGGTTCCTCACTTCTGACTCATAAACCAGCAGCAGGAGCTTTGAACTGAAGAAGAAAGGCTATTCTAATCTAAATGTTCCTTGAGATGACCTTTTAAATAGTTAACCTTCAAGTTATGTTATAACTGCAACTTTTTCTGTGCACACCTGTGAAGCTATTAGTTTGTGTTCAAGAGACAGAGTGGGTTTACTTTCTAATTGGCTCTCATTGCACTGTGTTCCTTTGCTTTTTCTCCTCTATCTCATCTTCCCTTTGTGTTTGAGGATCTCTAGCCAAATGTTAAATATTCCTAAGGAGATGTTTGCAAGCACTGGTACAAAATGGTTTGGCTGACTACTCAGAGAATATCGGTGTATACTCTCTGGTGAGCAGTAGTGTACTGTGAAATTGCTGCATTTAATTGGGTTACAGCTGCTGATCATTTTGTGCAGCTATACTGGGGGTTTACTAGCAGATTCTCTGACTTAATACAGTTTCTTTTCTGAGACCTTTTCACCCATATATAGAGGAAAGGAAGGTACAAGTCTGAGGATATGTGAACATAGACAGGAGAGAGAGGCTCTTTGTACAAAACCACACTGCATGGGGAGCACACTTTTAGCATGTATTCACTTAATAGGTTGACACTAAGCTTCCCGATACCAAAATAAAAAACATTTTAAATGCACATATGTTAGACATATAAGGCCTGAACACACTGAGGGCACAATAGAAGTTTTGATTTTGGTGGAGAATAAAGAAGAGTACTGAGTAGACCCTACAAGAAAAAAAAAAAGACAGTTTTCGTTTTCCTTCACCAGACGATCTCTCCTCTTCCATCACTGTCTTTTCTCAACAGGATCAGCTCTAAGAACTGACCCCATTCTCCACCCCTTTCTCTCCTGAGAAGAGCTTTTTAAACAGTGGAGAGCTCTTTGATCTGCTGGCTTCCTGTAGTTATTCACACCATGGTTATTCAGCAACTTCACCTCACTGACCAGGTCAATGAACATACTTGAAGAAATATCACATAGTACTGTCTACAGAATATTAAACTATAATGGACTCTCATGTCCCACAGCCTGCATCTCAGAAAAAAACAGCCTTTATCCTCATGAAGCATACAAGAATCCCTATTTTCAGAAGACTGGGAGTAGCTGAGGTCCTAAGAGTATCCAGCTTCAAGAATGGAATGACATATCCCATGTTTTCTGTATTAAGGCAAATGCTAAATGTTTTCAGCCTCAACATAGTTATCCCAAAGGTATATACAAACCTCTTTTCTCTAGGAAAAAAAGCCTGGAAATTAAAGGATAGGAGAAACAGAAATAGAAAACTGTGAACTAACTTAAAGCTAAGAAGACCAAATGGGAACCAACTGACATGCTTAGGTACTGTAAATACCTTGCCAAGAACACCCAGATTGCCACAAATGCTACAAATATGTTTACATCAAAAAGTGGTTATAATGCAAGCAGAAATTCACAAGAAACATTAAAAAAAAAAAAAAATTAACCTAGAATCCGGAGGAAGTCAATTTTGTTCTAAGCTACTGTTAACCATGATGAATCAGATTTTTGAAAAACTGCCTAAAATATACTCAGCAACTTTTTCAGTTCTGCATGTAAATATTTGTTTGTCCATACAAATGCAATTTGTATAGCTATGCACACATACTAAGTAAAGATACTATCTATACTGTGTAAAAGAACTATTGCTAGGATCTCTCCTGTTTTTTCCCCTTCCTTTTCCCTGTCCCTTTCCTTTTCCTTTTCCTTCTCCCTTTCCCTGTCTCCTCTTTCTCTTTCTCTTCCCTTTCCCTTTACTTTTTCTCTTTCTCTTTCTCTTTCTCTTTCTCTTTCTCTTTCTCTTTCTCTTTCTCTTTCTCTTTCTCTTTCTCTTTCTCTTTCTCTTTCATTTCTATTTCTTATTCCATAAACCTTTACCTTTACCTTTAAATTTACCTCTACCTCATTTACTTCTTTTGAAACAGTCCCACAGGCCTTAGTTGCACTTTTAGACTTAAGAATATTTTTAGACATCTAGTAGTATGTTCATGTACATTTAGTCAACATTCAGAGCACATGTGTATTTCTTCATTTTTAACCCAACTATTCTAAAAAACTTTATATCAGTCTTTAGTCATTGATTGTCCAGAGGACATCAGAAAGTAATTCACAAAATGATAGTCCATTTGAGTTTGGGGAAATTAAAAGTATATGCATATGTTTTTATCCAGACAAACAAATAAATGGAAGAAAATAAAAGTAATTAATAGATTTTTATTTTAGCTTAACTGTTTTTTATTTGCAACTAAGAGCTGTTATGGTAGTACTGCATGTGTATTTTTGAAAGGGTTAAAACATATTTTGATTCTTTTTAAAACAGTTACATTTTCTGTGGAACAAGAAAGGTTGAGAACCACTGCTTCAGAAAATCCCCATCAGACTGATGGTTACAAAAGAAGGTAATTAATAGCTATATTCATTAGATAGTTACTATGCAAAAGAGAAAGTCTAAATCAGGAAACCAGTTAATTTACAAGGAAGAAGAAAAAAAAAAAAAAAAAAAAAAAAAAAAAAAAAAAAGACCTCTGAGAGTGCAGAATTTCCAGGGGCACAATAAAGAAGCTATGGCACCAGCAGGAGTGTATAAAATGGACCCACACAGGAAGTTTCTGGGCAGAAGACAGGAAGAGAAGGGATTCAGTCATTCATGGAGGGAGCCAGGATGGAGCTTGAGCTCATTGAGGAACCAGCCAAATTCAAGACAAACTGTCCTGGTTCAGACAGAAAAACCTCTATGACTCTGTACAAAACTCATGTAGGGCAAGGATCCTGATCTTTTTTTGAAAGGATCCTGATCTACAAAAAGCCTCTAAGACACCAGCCCAAATCTGAAGAATGAGCCAGATCATGAAACTGTTTGCCTATAGCAGAGAAATTAGGATAGAGATTGATTTTTTTGCTTTAATTTTGGGTATTTTATTACTAAATCAATACAATTTTATCCTTTATTTTTCAGTTAAAGACAGCAATGTTTAAAAAACAGAACATAGACCTGTATGGGTCAGTCTGTATCTTATAAATTATGCACTACCAGGAAATGTTCACAAGGGCTGGCAAGTGATCACTTACACTGTTAAATTGTCAAAATGGTCCCAGCACATTTCTAGCCCAGGCCAACAAGCACCATCCCAGACAATTCCTGGACGTGGTGCAGGAGCAAGCATTGGCCAGGGACCACTCCAGTAGGCATTTGGGATGGGGCCATCCTGTTTGGAAGGTAGGAGAGTTGAACAGTGTGAATATCGATCATTTCATTCCAGTTTGTCTCAATGCCAAAGAACCACACGATTAATTTGCTAGCATAGACAGAGACTCTGCATATATATGTGCTGTGTTTATCATGGAGTCCTAAAAAGGCAAAATATAAACTGGCAATATCAGGGCATTCAGTAGGATTATGGAAACAATATAAGAATTGCAAGAGGTATGGAATTTTGTTTCAGGGCTAAAACATCAGTATCACAAAGAAGAGATCACATCCTTGACTGTTGGGATTCTCACTTAAATCAGTTTTACAGAATTGTAGAGTAGTTGAGACTGGAAGGCACCTTTGGAGACTATCTACTGCAACATCCATGCTCAAAGCAGAATCAAGTAGGGCAGGCTGCCTGGGACCATGTTCAGTAAGTTTTAATAGCTCCAAGAATGGACACTCTGCAACTTCTTTGGGCAACCTGTTCCACTACTCAATCACCCTTAGAGTAAAAAAAGTTTTTCTTACATTTAAATTGAATTTCCTTTACACAATCACAGAATCACAGAACGGTAGGGGTTGGAAGGGACCTCTGGAAATCATGTAGTACAATCCCCCTGCCAAAGCAGGTTCACTTAGAGCAGGTTGCACAGGATCACCTCCAAGCAGGTATCTCCAGAGAAGAAGACTCCACAACATCTCTGGGCAGCCTGTTCCAGTGCTCTGTCATCCTCAAAGTGAAAAAATTTTTCCTCATCTTCAGATGGAACTTTCTGTGTTCCAGTTTGTGCCCATTGTCCCTTGTCCTGTCCTGTCCTAGGGCACTCCTGAAAAGAGTCTGGCCCCATCCTTTCAACACCCATCCTTTTGGTATTTATAAGCATTGATAAGATCCCCTCTCAGTCTTCTGTTCTCCAGTCTAAACAGTATCAGGTTTCTCAGAATTTTCTCATAAGAGAGATGCTCCAGTCTCCCTCATATCTTCATGTAACCTTCCACTGGACTCCTTCCAGTAGTTCCTTGTCTTTCTTGAACTGGGGAGCCCAGAGTTGGGCACAGTACTCCAGATGTGGCCTCACTAGGGCACAGTAGAGAGGGAGGATAACTTCCCTCCACATGCTAGCCACAATCCTCTTAATGCACCCCAGGATATCGTTGGCCATGAGGGCACATTGCTGGCTTATGGTAAACTTGTCCACCAGGGCTTTGAGGTCCTTCTCCACAGAGCTGCTTTGCAGCAGGTCAACACCTAATCTGTATTGTAATCAAAAGAATGTTGACCACTCAGTAATCTTTTCTCCAGATGCTTAGTGATTTATTTCAGTTCATGCCTATTGGTTCTCATCCTTTGACCGGACGCCACAGAGAAACATCTGGCCCCAGGCTGATCAGTTCTAGCTCTCTCAGCCTCTATTCATATATCACATGCTCCAATCCCTTCAACCAATGGACCTTTACTAGACTGACTCCAGTATGTCCATGTCTCCTTTGTACTGGGCAGCCCAGCAATACACCCAACACTTCAGATGTGTCTCACCAGGGCTGAGCAGAAGAGAATCACCTCTATCAACCTTCTGGCCAAACATCAAAAGAGGATAAACATTTTTTCAGAAAAATTACCTAGTGATTTCTAGATCCTTTCACAGAATAATATCAGAGTTGAAAAATATATTAACTCAGTTTACAGTGTGCTTCTACATTAACTTTATGGCCTCTTGTGATTTTTTTTAGTGGGATTATTTCTTGGCTTGCACCTAAGATGCCTCATTATATATCCTACATTCTCATATGTCCTGGTTTTTAGCTGAAATAGAGTTGGGTTTCTTTTCCAGTAGCTAGAATTTTGCTGTGTTTTTCTTCCTGCCTGGGACTCGCTGTGAGAGAGACACTGATAACGTACCAATGTTTGCATTTTTGTCACTGGAAGTGAAGGACTTTGTGTTCTGTTAGTCCTGTTCTGTTAGTCCACAAGCACAAGATTTAAGGGCGAAGAAGAATATTTAATTTAATAAATTTAATTGACAGTTAGATATGCCAATGGGATATTCCATATCATATCACGTCATGTCCAGTATATTAGTGAGGGTCTCTTCCTCTTTTAGCTCTCTCAGGATTTCACTCGGGCTCTGGTTATTCCAGGATTGCGGTTTCGGTTCGGGATTGTCGCTCCTCCGGGACTGTTATCTGGAAACAGGCCGGGCTCAGTCAGGAGGGGGGTGAGCTGTGGCATTGGGTGTCATTCACTTGCATATTTTGTTACTGTTATCATTATCTCTATTATTTTAATATTAGCATTCTTTTAAGTTTTTTCTCTATTATTAAACTGTTCTTATCTCAACCTACAAGCCTTCTTATCCTTGCCCCCAAGTCCTCTCCCCTGTCCCCTGGTGGTGGGGGGAAGTGGGTGAACGGCTGTGTTGGCTGCTAGCCAAGGGCCAGCCCAGTGAAACTATCACATCATAATAAGAAAAAAAATATATTGAGAAAATTATACATAACAAGGAATACCTTTGCAGTATTGATTAAATTATGCTAGTAAAGCAGGAGGATGGAAACTGATTAATATTAAGAGTAGCTCCAAGGGACAACTCAAGTCACTTGAAGCCACAGTCCCACTTTTCTGTTGCAATAGTCTATACAAATCATGGAAACCAATTACTAATATTTACTACTACACTGTCTGTAATTGTCTGGAGCTATACTAAGCTTGATTAGGGATTGCATATTTAAAACTTGGTTTACATTTAATCAAGTGGTATATAGGCACATTTTTGGTTCATCTTTTCAGTTACTGTTGACAAAGGCACTGCAGGATGTTCAGTATTTTAAAAGTATAAATATTTTTAAGCAAGTACATAGATTGCCTCTAGCAACATTCAGAATCATTTAGAAATAATCTGAAGGCTGAAAATTTGGTTCACTGTCAACATCTGCTTCCTCTCAATTTTTAATTTGGTACATTTCATTAATAATGTCAGACTAACACATTACCACTGGCACATGGTAACTGGAGGATAATTATCTCTGGATGCCATGCTTATAAGGGTCTGCCTTTACTATAGGAATCCCACAGTGTGCCATGCCACCCTCATATCATAGAATCATAGAATCATAGAAAGATTTGGATTGGAAGGGACCTTAAAGTTCATCTAGTTCCAACCCCCCTGCCATCAGCAGGGACACCTTCCACTAGACCAAGTTGCTCAAAGCCTCATCCAGCCTGATAGGCCAGATTATAAAATCTGCTTAGAGATCACCATGACTCCTTTCCATCAGATGTCACCTTTCCTAGAGCCCCAAGTGCGGAGCGCAGAGGAATGTGGTGTGTGCACAGGTCTGGCCTGGTAGGAAATCACAGTGCTGAGGGAACATGACTCCAGCCCCAGGAGCTGGGAACTACAAATATGATTCAGCATGTGAGACACAAAAAATACCAGATCATTAAACCCTGTGACAGTCTAAATATTCATCTTTGGCAGTGCTGGAATATCCGGGGTTTCACTGGCAGAGATATTCTCCTTGTTGAATCTGCCATCATTACTTTTCCATCGCAAGCAGACTTCCTGAATGGAAGATAGGCAAGAAGATAAGATGTCTAGGACTGCAAACACCACAGAGTGTCTCATGCTCCCACCCACAAGGCATAGGAGTGCACTCAGGGCAGGGCAATGCCTTAGACACTTTGCTGCATCTCCAACTGTAAATGACACAGGGACAAAGACATCATGAATCATTTTAAAGTGCTGGCACATCCCTGAAATGATTTTGATCTGTGCCTGGCTGGCACCTCCGTTAGGCAATCCCTGGCCATGGTTTAGTGCCAGGGATCATTGTCAGGAGACAGACTAGCCAAGGCTACAGACTTCAGCAACACAAACACCAGCTCTGGTCTTGCTTTGTGCCCTAGTATAGACACAGAATGTGTAGGAACATCCAGCTTTGTACCACAATATCATACATTTACATAAAGGAAATCTTACAAAAAATGACCCCTCCTAGAAGCCACTCTTTATAAGAAAGAAAATAGTTGGGAAGGATTGTAAGGCACTTGTTATTAATATTTTTTTTAATGTCCTGTTTTTCTGTGGTTTTGTGCAGCATTTTATACAACAGGGACATGGTCCTAATTTGAGGATGTTGGAGGCTACAGTAAAAATAATGCACATATATCAGGCCAGACTCTTTACTTGGTCCTCTGTTTTAATTGCAGTGTATTTCAGATGGATAAGAGTTTGCAACTTTGAAGTTTTTTTCATTGTGAAAGCCAAACTGACATATGAATGACTATAGGCACCACAGTATATTATTGGCACTGATTTTTCCCAAGCAACCTTCCCTACTTTTCTTGCAAATTAGGACAAAAATGAAGCTTGTTATTTATTGTGTGTTACTTTTTGATTAACTGATGTCTCCTAGGGTAAAATAAGAAACTTTTACAGTTTCCACCTCTAAAGTCCTGTAGAACATAAGAGCTATACTCTTCAGTAATTCTGTTTTAATTCATACTGATAGATTTGTCTCTTTCAAGTGAGCATTTGTTCACAGGATTGTTCTACAAATCTTCTGAAATCCTTCTAGGAAAGTTTTCTCTCAGTCATTTCCCTATTAACTTTTATTTTGTTTTGCTCAAAATTCTTCATGTCATATCCTCAGGAAAAACTTCATTACATGGCAATTGCAACTCCATAGTAGCAGTCACCTTTGTACAAAGAAAAACATAGTTCCTTCTGCAAGAGGAAGAATTTTGCTAAAATATTAGCAGATAACATGACATGGAAATTGCAAGCCCAGCCATTTAGTAACTGGCCAGCCTGAACAGGCTTGACACCCAATAGTGATCTGGCTATAATCTGTGAATATTTTGTCTCATACAATGCTCCTTCTGTCTATGGTAATCATTACTGTATTGTGATCAAGATACTTCAACAGAAACTGGGCACCATTGTTCTAGCCCCCTGTAAACATTCAGGTTTCTAAATAGTTAAATAGATGCAGAAGAGAGAAGAAAAAAATTAGAGCAGCAAAAGTATCCATTCCAAAGAGATGTATTCCAAAGTTGAGGAAAGGTCTCCCAATTGGCTTTTTCTGTAGCAATGCTGCATCCAGTGTAGAGCTTGCCTTCCGAAAGCAATTTAAAAATGCTTTAAACATATTTCAATGACATGAGGATGGCTCTAGCTTACTGTATTATCACTTCATTATATTATTTTATTGCAGTAGTATCTGGAGGATTCATTCACATACATAGGCACTGTAAAAAACACATCATTTCCTGCCCTACAAGTTTACAGGTAGCAGTGAATAAGTGATATTAATTACTTAACATTCAAAATCATAGTTAGACGAAGTGGAATTTCCTATTTTGGAAAAAAAAAACAAAAAACAAAAGAAATCCACCATGTGTTTAGGGCTGTTACAAAAAGAATGTTTCAGTCACATAAAAATTTTGGTGATGAAAGTAACTTCTGTTTCAGACTAATAAAAAATCGAATCTGCAAAAGAATCTTCAGCATAAGAAGGAGAATTGACTTGTCATTCTTTTCCCATTAAACTATCTATAATAGAGGTCAGATAAACAAAGTGTAGTCTGATAGAGAGTGACCCTTTATTCTCTTTTACTGTAAATAACATATTTTTTCAAATGAAGCACTAAAGCATTATCTTCCACATGATGTGCATTCACTGGAATCAGTTTATACAGACTCATCTATTAAAAACACATGTAAACCCAGGTCACACCCAGTATGCTGTTGCATACAACCCGCCAACAGACTTAACATCTGCTTTTGCAACCTGAATTTCGCTCAAGTTGTGTGCATATGTGTCATTAGCAAATCCACAATATCAGTTTCCTGATCTGTGTACTGTTAAACACTCCAGAAGAGGTTTTGTTTTGAAACTTAAAATTGCAAAAACTATCATTTCCAGAAGGCCAAAGGCAAAAACTCTGTTCCTCTATGCCTTTATAGACTGAACATTTCCTGTTACATTCAAGAAACACTAAGTCCAATAGGGTGTGGTACTCAATTAGGCACACTGTTTTGTTAAAATAATTGTCTAATGTTCATCAAATAAAGAAGAAAGCCTAAATTGTTCCCTGAGATCTGCTGGAACCAGTGGCTCTCATATTAATAAATATATTTACAAAAAAACCTCAGGAACTGACCTCCTGG
>NW_010323823.1:9397-11041 GCF_000700745.2 Antrostomus carolinensis | reverse complement strand
GGCCCACCTCCCAAGCCTGTCAGGGTCATGAGAACATGTAGGCTTCATCAACACCGTGAACTTAGGAACCTTCAGAGACACTTATCTGGTTGAACTGCGGACTAGACTTTAGGATGCTGAGGAACATGCTACTTCTGAAGAAGGAATCTGGTTGTTGCTTGCTGCAGACCGTTCTCCTGCATTCAAGTCCTATCCCAGTTAAACTGAAGAATCCTTGAGCCACCCAAAAACTAAAGAAAATAAAAATCCCAAATGGCTGAGAAAGAAGAGGACACAGCATGTGCCCATGGGGCTAGGAGGTTTTGAAATGCATATACACACATTTAACTGAAAAGCAGAAGGCATGGCTGTTGATGTTTAGAGAAACCCTTCTGAGGCACACAAAACCAGCAGTTTAATGACTTGAGCAACAATCTAGAGAGACTAAATGCACAAAATAAGATCCAGACACAAAGGTTGATGAGGTTTATCTGGTCTTTGACCACTAGTACCCTGTATTAATTGTTAATACTCCTCATGGGAGTATTAACAATGTCAGGCATGTATGACATGCCATAGGCAAAATGAAACCCATTACATGTGCTGAGAAGGGCTGGGGGTGTTTTTATTCCTGTGGAAGCATGTTGCTGCACTGTCAATAGCAATAATGTTAATAGCTTCCTTCCGTTTTAAGCAATCTCCACCAGAGCCTCCAGTTCCACTGCTGGGTTTTTTATAGTTTTTAAAAGCTTGTCCGTTGGCCTACAACACATTTTGCAGAGCTGAAAAAGAAAAGGCTGTATTCTGCTCATATTACAACTACTTGCAAGCAATTTAGTGATTGCAAATTGTGTGTGTGGGAAGAAAACAAGGCAGTCACTATGGTGTTTTGAACTCTTACTGCATTTTTTTCAGAGGAAGACAGTCCTACATGCCCAGACACCCGCTCTTTGCACTATGCTCTCCTAAGTGCTTCATAAAATGATTGCATCAGCCCAGCTGTAATGGGTTATAGATTAGTCAGAAAGGAAAAGGCACAGGGTTGTTCTTTCATATTGTCTGCCAATTTACTTTGCCTAAGAAATATATAATAATTTACAGAAGCAATTGGTTAGTCACCGCTTGATTTACATTTTTAACTAGGAGGCTACATGAGTGCTATGTTGTCTTCATTTTCTTTTTTGTTAGGGGAGGTGTTTCTGTGATTATTTTGGGTTTGGGGCAGAGTTGTTATGTTCTTCCTGATGTTCCAGTGAACAATTGCAAGCTGGTCCCAGCACAGCTCTCTGTAGCCCCACTCTGGGAATTGATTTCAATAGGCAGTGCAGCCCCTTTGAGGAAGGGCAAAGTGACTTCTAACCTCAGAGTTTTAAATTTGAGGTTCTCTTTGTTTATATTCTTTTAACATCTGCTTAACTTTAGAATTAATGTAATAAAATAGAAAAAAAAAAATATTTGTGTCAGCCTGACCTATCTTGGGAATACTTAAAAAGCTCCAAGTCCATGGATAAAATATCTGGAAAGTTTTCCATCAACACAGGGAAGGGGTCACTCACTGTTCCTGATGTTTATTATCAGCAGGGGAATAGGAGAAACAAAGTATATTTGAAAAATTCAAGTCAGCATTTCTCAAACCTTCCTAATTCATATTATTGATTTTTCTTT
>NW_010323823.1:9023-9365 GCF_000700745.2 Antrostomus carolinensis | reverse complement strand
AAAGTGTGAATGAAGTTAGGAACTAATGAAGTCAACGTAAATGTTCTTTGTTGGAGGCTATTCAAATTTCAGAGGAAAAAGCGAGGCCGTGTTTATGTTTGTACTCTTGGTGCTCATGAAAAATATCAATGATTACGACATTAGGAGTAGCTGCTTCTGTTTGTCCCCTTCCCAGGCTTGGCTACTCTTATCTCCATATTCCTATGCATCCATATCTTTTTCTTCCATGTTTCTTCTCTTTGTTCCTTCATGAAGTATTTCTCAGCCCATCCCAGTGGTAAAGTTGGAAGGGACATAGAATTCACAAGGAATGTTTTGTATAATTTAATTTAAGTTTCTTTA
>NW_010323823.1:8114-8945 GCF_000700745.2 Antrostomus carolinensis | reverse complement strand
TTTCACTCTCTGTTTAGATGGTTGAAGATGCTTTCAACAGCTGCTGCAGCATGAAGACTGCCCAATATTTGTCTCCCTTGGAATGACTCTTGCAAGATCTAGTCAACATCAAACCAGGTCCCTGCATTTGAATACAGCTGGCAAACTGCTAAATACAAAATTGTGGTTAATAGAGGATCAGACCAATTTGACTCATCATCATGTTAAATAATGGTGATGGAACTTTGTTTTGTGTCATTTAAAATGTTCACAGAAGAATTAAAATAAAGGTTAAAATTCTGTGATATATAGCTAAGTATAATTCTCAGAAATGTGAATTAACTTAAAATAGATTGTTTTGTTCAGAAACCAAAGATGAAAATGCATGGCATACTGAAAACTGAGAATATGAGACAGTACAGTAAAAAATAAAATGAAAGCAAACAAATATATTGAGGACATTTATCTTAAATTATTTTTTTCATTAAAAAAATGTTATGAGAAGCTTCTACAGAACTTGAAGAATTTTCATAAGAGTACAGTAGAGCTGGATGTTGAATCTAGGTTAAAATTCCTCCTGGCTCCAAGCAATCTTTATTGTATCTTAAAGTGAAACTTTTTAAAAATTTATTTACCTATTTTAATTCCTTTTTAAACACTTAAAAGTGGATAAAAAAATTGCATTTTGTATTTCAGACACAAAGCCAAAGCATTTTAGAATGCTTTATAATAATGTAAAAAAAAACCCAAACCAAACCAAAAAACCCCAACAAACCAACCAACCCTGCAAGTTCCATATACATTCATAGAATCATAGAATCATAGAATCATAGAATCATAGAATCATAGAAT
>NW_010323823.1:5086-8070 GCF_000700745.2 Antrostomus carolinensis | reverse complement strand
AGGGACACCCTCCACTAGATCAGGTTGCTCAAAGCCTCATCTAGCCTGGTCTTAAACACTTCCAGGGAGGGGGCAACACTTCCAGGGAGGGGGCAATTCAGTAAATTCTTGTTCTGCCTATATTAACTGTATGGCTCCAGCTGAATTCAGTGGAGTCAGAAATATGTCCAATGTCCTTTTTCATTTAGGGAATTTCTTAGATTTTCTTTAGCACGTTAATAGTGAAATATATTTATAAACATTAGCCATAATCTTAGATGAGATGTATATTAAAAATGTTTACTTTATACAAAGCATTTAGCCTTGTTTAGCAACAGATTTTTAAAATTATTTTTGAAAATTTCTAGCTGTGTTTTTAATAGATACAGATTTTAACAAGTCTATCCGAGTGTACTGGAAATCTTACTTCTTAGAATTTAGGATTACATACTGTTGTGACTGTGACTATTGTCTTATGACAATACATACAATGTTTAGATTCTGCCCGAGTTACTCAATGTTTGTTATTTTAGCAGATTATTAAAATTAAACATACATATTATCCAGTGCTTAAATAATCTTTCAGGCATTACTTAGTGCATATTGAGTGCCTCTGTGTTCTCCCAAACTGGGGTTGTTTACCGATTGTGCAGACACCAATATACACACGGAGTGGAGGTATTTTATTTATTCAATATTTGCACAGATATGGGCGCCAGGTGGTATTCCACAAAGCTGGCACACCGAGTTTGCAAAACTTCACACATTTATACAGCATTGATGAGCTTGTTCCACCCACTATACATATGCATTACTGTTCGACTGTATGATTGGCTCAGACTTCTCTCCTTACCTTTTAAGAGTGCAGTACACAGAGCATTCACAGTGTGTGCTCTAATACAGGAGGGGGGTAAGTCTGTTCAGTCTCTAATTGAGTCGGTGCTTCCCCTGCCGCATTTACCTTTCCCCCAGTTACTGCAGATTCTTGCTGACTTCATCCTCTTGGGCAATCATCCAGCTTTCGCTGCCTTCTGGGGCAGGACGTTCTCCTTTTAACAACCTTTTAGCTCCTCTTCAAGGAGACAGTCGTTAGTAAGGTGTGCATAGTTTATACAAAGTAACTGGACTCGCACAAGCTAAAGGTAATGGGCTGGTTATATTGTGAAACAGAACCTAGCTGGCAGAAAATTCCATTTTCTGCTATACATCGTTTCTAATACAAGGAATACCTGTGCCTGACTGTAAACACACCATTAGTCCCATTGATTGCAACAACAATTATCAAGCACATAAATTAGGAACATTCTTAAAATATCTTAATGACATATGCGACATTTCTTATCAGCCTAAAAATATGTGGTGGTTTCAGCCTCAGCTAAGACCAGGTGGTCCTTCACTCACTTCCCTGTACCTGGTGAGATGGGGAGAGAAACACAACAAAGGGCTCATGGGTTGAAATAAGGACAAGGACGGCTCACTCACCAATTATGGTCATGGGCAAAACAGACTCAACTTGGGGAAGAAAAAAATAAGCTTAATTTGTTACCAAAGAATCAGAGTAGGATAGTGAGACATAACAACCACATTTTACAACACGTCCCCCCCAAACCCCTCCCTTCTTCCTGGGTTCAAATCACTTTGCTCCAGATTTCTCTACCTTCTCCCTCACAGCAGCACAGGGGGCAGAGAATGGCAGTTGTAGTCAGTTCATCTGTGCCACTCTTTGTGGCATGAGATCCCTCCCGTGGGCTAAAAGAGTTCAGGAACACAGGCTTCCCACTGAGTCCTGAGACCTCTTCAGGCACGGCACCTGGCTCCAGCATGGGGACCTCCATGGGCTGCAGAGGGGTCTCCAGTCCAGCACACCTCCTCCCACCCCACCCTGTCTCTGATGTGAGTGTCTCTGGTGTTGTCTTGCTTGTCACAAGCTCTCAACATAGTCACAACTGTCCTCAAGCACAGCCTCCTGCTCTGGCGTGGAGTCCTCCGTGGCCTACATGCAGGTATCTGCTCCACCATGGAACCTCCTTGGGTGCAGGGAACTCCATTTACCCCCACATCCCCTTCTCCTTGCTGATCTGGGTGTCTGAAGTTCTCCGTCTCCTCCCCTCCTCCTCTTTCCTCATGTTGTAGATATTTGGGGTTTTTGAGGGTTTTTGGGGGTTTTTTTGTTTTTTTTTTTTTTGTTCAAGTCAATAGTCTCCTGATGACTCTCTCCTCCCTTGCTAAACCGGAACTTCCCTCATAAATACGGATTTGAAGAGGTGTTTCCCTATCGCTAACTGGCTCAGCCTGGGCTGGAGGTGGGTCTGCCTTGGAGCCAGGGGAGCTTCTTGAAGCTTCTCACAGGGGCCACCACCATAGCCCCCACTACCAAAAACATGCCTCCCCTAAACCAAACACAAAATATGACCTAGCTGGTTCTGAGTACATCTAAGAATTTCAAGTAAGTACTTTCTTTTCTTTACAATCAGGAAATTTAATACCAGGAAGAAATTAATTCCTCCTTCCAATGCATCATCTATTTTAAAAATAATCTATGAATAAAACACCAATATGTGGCTAAACATTTGAAAATATCAGGTAAGTATACATTTTTTAATCCTCTGCGGTATGCTGAAGTAGGAGACTTATATAGATGTGCAAACATGAATACGTGCTATTGTAGTGGGATACAGAATTTTTACTTTATTTTGTCTTTCAATATTTAAAACCTCAGTTCACAGGTATGTTGTTTTCTGTCTACTCAAATAGTTCAACCTAGTAAAACTTAAAACTTTAACCAAAGGAGAAGATTCTCCTGCTAGGGAAAATTAATCTTCTTTATCCTAAAAAGCTTTTTTCAACATGTTGAGGTTTTCAGCCAAATACAGAAAAAGTTCCTTCCTCTTAGCAGATCTCCATGGGATTAGTTTTGTTTCACACCAGGAAAATGAAGTGACATATTTATAATCTGTTCTCTGCTCAGCTGTTTTTCCCTCCTAGAAAAGAAGTAGTAGATAGAT
>NW_010323823.1:0-5069 GCF_000700745.2 Antrostomus carolinensis | reverse complement strand
GGGAAAGAAACAGTGACATGGACACCAAGGGTTAATATATGTGTTCTAATTAACAGTTTCATAGAGGATGCCAGTAGCACAATAAAAACCAAACCCGCCAAAGCAATTTGATGTGTTGCATAACAGCTTGCTCACTATCTGGCATTAAAAATATTTTAATCTGCACACACTAGGAAAAAAAAAAAAACAATGCAAATTATACATGACATTTCTGAAATTTGAGGAAGAAATAAGATTGTGTTATGGATAATGAATCTGGTAAAGCAGGGGAAATACACTGCAACAAGTCAACAGGATAGGTATGTTTTGGCATTAATGAAAGATGGTAGATGGCCACCTGATGGCAGCAGAGTCTGAGCGATTAGGTTTTGTTGTTTGTTGGGTTCGGTTTGGGGTGTTTGTTTTTGTTTTTGTTTTTGTTTTTGTTTTTTTCCCTTACATTAAACTATGGATAAACAGGATATGGCCTAAAGTTCCCAACTTGTCCTTCAGGTTCTAGAAAATATACATTATATATATTTTCACTTAAATATATGTGGCATGTTCATGAGACCAGAAATTTCTGTGAAGAGTGATCACATACTTTTCAAATTTTTTCATCACAACAGTAGTTTTAATCTCATTTGCCAATATTTCTATCTTTCTTCCTCAGTAAGCAGAGGTAGTTCCACAGAGAAAAGCAGGCGTATTTTGATAAAACCAAAGCAGTTGCTTACTTTTTCCTAATTTATTTTCCTAATACTTTCATCCACAGGAAAAAAACTGCATTACAAAAACCTCTTTTGGGGGAAACCAGAAAATTAAAATCTAGAATGCCTTCAATTTTTAAGAGAAGGACTGAGAAAACTGCTTGTTCTAATACAGAGTCTTGAACTGAGGAGGCAGAATTTTTGGACTCAGACTGGCATAAATTAATAAACTCTGCCTTTGTATTTTAGAAAGAAAACTACAATCTGCTCATATTTATAGATATCCTTCATATGACAAATGCAGAGAACTCAGGATTTGTGCAAGATAGTAAACTAAACTTCAAAACTCTACAAGTTAATTGTCTTTCAAAGAAGTTGGGATTTGTTTCTTTTAAACTTGTTTAAAACTTTTAAATTTGTTTCTTTTATAAGAGCAGGCTTTTCACATGGGATTCTCTCCTGCAATAGGCACAGTCCCCTTTCTGCACTGTGTGTTTGAGATCCTACCCTGCAAGATCGGCTTTAAGCAAACAAGACAGTCTAGAAAAACTTCTATCAAAGTCTCTAGTTGATCCATGCAAATCCTTACATTAGGATTGCCTGCTGCAGCGAGACATTTTGCAGAACTGGAAGACAACCAGGCAGGGTTTAGGCAAGCAGCTCTCTGGAATGGCTTAGATGGAACAGGAGCATAGGCTGGATGACTTCCAAAGTCCTATTTCCTGACTCTATGAGGATTGTCTTGAGGGATGTCTTACCCTCTAGGAGGGCAGCAGCTACTCTTACAAAAAGCTGATAAGCTCTCCAACAATAACAAGGAGTTTAAAAGGATGTCATTAGGTTATGCAGAGTGCTGAATTCCGCATAAACCAGAGGTCTCCTCTCATGGCCCCTCGCTGGATTGCTGTAACATGGCAGGAAGTAGTGAGGAAGACCATAATCACCAGCTGGAGGATAGTGTGACCCAGCAACGTACATAATTTTGGGTAGCCAGAAGGGAACTCGTTCTGTAGTTCTTTTTGTGCATCCAGATTCCTGCACTGAATGCGTATTAATGAGTCTTTGCAATTACAGGCCAGTCTGCCTAAAGCACTGTGGATTCCCTTCCTCCAGCCGATGATTTAACTGCTCTGTCATGACTACCTAAGGGATTCAAAGCCAGCACTGCCTCACGAGGCAGGCAGCAGGGCTTAATTACAGCAGCACTGTTCAGGTAAATAAGGCCTTTGGCAGATAAGCTTTGGTTGCTTCTGCTGCAGCAGTTCAAGGCGTTAGTGCCCTCTGTGCCTCTGCCCTGGTGGTCTCCTCCCGCAAGAGAACAGGGATGGCAGAAAAGAACAGGGCTTGTGCCTCTCTGCCAGCACTAGGTTTGAGGAGGTTTACAAGGGAGTATGATTTATAGATTGTAGACCCAAAAAGCAAAGAAATGAACCTCCTGCTAATTCCAGTAGCGGGGTTTTAAATGGCATTTTTTGTGGCACAATTAGTGGCCTGATAGATTAAGTTACCTGGAGTGTGAGCACATCTGCTCTAAGGCTGTAAAACAGCCATTCCGTGCAGTAACGTCAGAGGGGCAAATGCAAGCTTAGGAGATCTGATAAACTCTCAGCATTCATCAGGAGAAGAGAACAGTCCCGTCAAGGGACCAAGGACTTGTTAGAGACAACTGAAAATGTTTCCTGCATTTATTCTGTGCAAAACCAACCAGCCAATGCACCAACCCGCTCTGCCCACAAAAGGCCCTGAGCCAACAAGTTTTGCAGCTGGAAAGTGAATAAGAGTTCTTTCCTTAAGGTATTACTGTGTCCAGTTTCCCACTGCAAATAAAATGCTGACACATACCTGAAAATGCTGTATCTGTCACTTTTCTTATCACAATATGTTAATTGGATTAAACATCCTATGGAATCTCCATCTTTATACCTTTGCATGTTTCATTTATTTCTAACTTTATTTCAGTTTATTTTCAAAACTCAAAGCTCTCTCTTTCCTTTTGCTACTCACATTCTGATTCTTCTATCTCCATTCTTCTGTGAGTCTTCAGGTGCTTACTCAGAATTAGATTCTTTTGCTTATTATTCTAGTACTAATTTTCATGCTGATATATACTCCTGTGGCTGATATCAGAAAAATATCAGATAGGACGGCTAATGTCCAATATAACTTGAAAAATAAATCTTTCCCCAAAGCTGTATTTTTCCTCATTCTCTGTCATGTCCTTTTAAATCTGCATCTGAAACCAGTATTTACTGGTTATTTTGAAGACTAATTCAGATAAAAGGTTCAAGAGCTAAAGACCTCTTTTCCTTACTGATTGGTTAAACACCAAGTGGGTGCACAGAATAAGTAATATAATGTATGATTCAAAAAGATAACACCATAAAATACCTGCAACTCTGGAAAACTCAGTCATATGGCCAATGACAATTTTGTGAATTCCACAACTTTGTGGACAAGTAGGACTAGAAGTGACAGGAGATTAGAGTTCAAAAGTCAGTCGTGGTCACTGGTAAGTGAATATGTCAGATTAGTCTATCCATTCTTTATTTTCCACTACACCAATAAAATGATACAAGCCTCTCTATTTTGAGCTACAGAGAACTCCCTCTTAGCTGTTTGGGGATCCTGCACATTGAGCCAAATAGATGCTGGGTTCCAGTTACTACCTCTATTCTTGTGTGTCTAAGCCACCTCTAAAATAATCCAGGCATCTTCAGAGATTCTGGTTTTTGCAAGTAAACAGTCCAATAGGAAAAGCATGTGAGTGGGAGAGGCATGGGCTATTGGAACAGACAGAGCAGGAGTGGTCAGGAGAAGGATTACCAGAAGAGAAGCAGCTCCAGGATAATATCTGTCCACATGCACTGCAGATGAACTGCAGCAGCAGGCTCTCTGAAGGTCTACAATTTAGAATCTCTTTGAAAAATAAATCTAAGGGATGAATTCTTCTGATTTTCTCCATGAGAACTAATTCTGATCTCTGACTTTGTTGGTTTTCCTGGCGCATATTTGCTGGTTGCAAAAAGCCTTTTTTATCCAACCCTATCAAAGAGTAATAGAAAAATGTGCTCTGAGTTATCCTTAGATATGCATGAACCTTATCCGTGCCCATAACTATCAAAGCACAAAAAGTAGAATGAAGCAGATGGGAACATTATGACCATAGACAGACCCTAGCTGGGTCCTTCAACAGATTAAGAACTCTCCAGAATTTCTGGGAAATTCTGCCATGTGTTATACGTTTAATTTCAATTCAATGTACCAAATGTAATAAGCTAGTACAAGCTGTGGGTAGCTTTCTTATGGGGAGAAGCATCTGCAAGAAAACCCAAACTGCCTGGCAACTGCATGCTTTCCTGGGGTGGTATCTGTTAGTGTTTTGAGGTTTCCACTGCAGAAGTAAAAATCAGGCACTGCTTGGGAGTGCCTGTTGTCAGGCAGGACACAATTTAATGTTTAAGGCAGTATTATTTAGCCTTAGCATGGGTTAGGAAGGAATGAATGATGTGAGGAATGTGGTGGTAGTCTGGTGATTATACATTCGTATTATCCTGCCCTGCTATACATATTGTGAGAAAACTACATAAAATAAGTCAGGAAATGACCTCATAGACTGTTCTAGCTGTATTAATAACCAGAAAGGTGGAAAAAAGCACAGCAACAGTAAAAACACCCAGGACACAAGGGTAGCTGGGCTACCTTTTATCAGCCATTTCCCTGTTGACTAAGAAATGGTATTCTTTTGTCCGGTTCAGACTTGTCTGTCCTTTCAGATGGATGCTTTTAAAAAGCTGACGCAGAACACGATTAGTGAGAGACCAAAACAATTGGAAGACCATTTTTAAGATGAAGAATCATGTAAGATTAGACAGGATGTGTGGAGTTAAAGGAAATCCATGAGTGTTAGGAGAGTGCTAAGGAAGAGGGCAGTTTATGAAGAATTCCACTGCAGGTATGTGCGTAAAGGGTAGTTTATGAAGAACTGCATGACAGGTATGTGCGCAAAGTTCGAGTAGGTACCTCCCAGGGAGGGATGCCCTGAGGTGGGAAGGGCAGATGGAGGTACAGACTCCCTCTTTTTGCTGTCTGGAGGACGTGAAGAGCAGCTAAAAAGGCTCCTGGGCTACGGCAGTGCAGCCTCACTGGACTCGCCTCAGGAGCACGCAGGATTCACGGCCACAGTGTGAAAAGAAACAGGATTTCAGGGCACAGAAGCAACTGAAAAACGAGGCAAATTCCATGCAGCTTTACCTCGGCGAGATCGCGCGAGGCTTCGTTGTTGCAATTGAACTGACAATCCCGCTGCCGCTAACGGAGAATAGTCCTGGGTGGAGAGGGAAGAGGGCGACGTGGGCAGCCCGGCCGCAGCAGCGCCCTCGC
>NW_010323822.1:0-27967 GCF_000700745.2 Antrostomus carolinensis | reverse complement strand
TCATTGAGTCCAATCATTAACCTAACACTGAAAAGTTCTTAGCTAAACCATGTTAAATTATTTGATTGCAAAGTCTTGCACAATGTAATTCTATAAAACTTGCGAAAAATCAAACAGCTTACTAATGTATTACTACATGGTGATTAAATTAGAAAAAAACATTCTATTTCATGGCATTCCCATTGCTTCAAATTTGATATAGCTTCATATTTTTGTATGATTAGGCTAAAGTACCTGAAGTTTTGAGAGCCACTCGACACTAAGGAACTCTCTTTGCAGTATCTGTTCATCCACAGCAAGAAAGAATCAGAGATTTCAGCAACATTTTAGGGTACATAGCTTAGATAGAATTACGCTTTGCTTGGGATTACATATCATTCAGCACTAGTCAAAAAACTGACAGAAGCCATTAGAAATGTGACCTGAAAAAACGTGACCATGTTCATTCAATGACCCATTGGAACTATGTTGTTATCAGGAACCATGGACCATAAGCATTCTCATACACATTTTCCACAGCGAGATGGGGATTTCTTCAACAGCAGTGCCTCTCATTTTACCACTGTGGGAATGGATCAGCTTCTAAAATATTTAGAAGAAAGTGGTATACAGGGAAATCTACAAGCACATAGTAATATCTTAGATTTTTATGTCTGGAAAATATAATAATGGATGTAAAGAAAGTCTGTATTCCAAAATCAGTACATAACTTACTTGATATGAATATGCTTAAAACTAGCAAAAATCTGAAAGATCATAAGAATTTCAGAGACATTGATTTGTTGTTTATTCTCTTACTAATGCTAGAGCGTGAGTCCAGAATACTGTTTTAGTGGAAAGCTCACTAACATATATGACGTGAGCTTTCTGGAGAGCTGACTTTTTATCACATTAATGAATCACATTTATCATTGTCTGATAGTTACTGTTTCTATGAAAATACATTATTTAAATCATGAAAACCTTGACCAGACCTTGAGCACAATTAGCTTCTAAGAGACTTGTTAATTTGCTTTGTTGAAACTGGTACAAGCAATATGAGAGTCAGTGTCTTTGCCTCTAAAAGTACACTCACACTTTGTGTTATTCGTGGATTTGATCCTATGCTTTAAACATTTGTCTGGCATTTTGTGAAATTTTAGATTTCCTAGTCTGAACACTTCACTGGGTTCCAATATCCCCAGTTGTCTTAGGGTCAGTGGTATGACAGTATAACAAAGTCTGTTGTGTCATGTTTGATAGTTTCTAGTCTAAAGAAATTCAATTTTGAGTAGTTTTCTTTTTGTGCAGTAGCAGGTGTCTTTTATGTGTTTTTTTTTTTTTTTTCAATTGGCTAAAAAAAAAAAAAAATAGTAGCTGGCTTTTCCATTCTCTTTGTTCAGTCTTTGTGGGCACCACTCTCTACAAAACTGTCAGCCCTTTGAACAGTCTGTGAAGACAGCAACTAACTAATGGGGTACAAATTTGAAATTACATAAATAATATTTTTAAAATACCTATGGATGTTGCAAATCACTACAAATTATTTAGGTACATGCTTGGATTCCACTTTTTTTTCTCAGGAAAAAGAAACTACAAAAAGCCTATATACAGATAAGGTGAGATTTAGCTTGTCTAACTTCAGCATCTTAAAGTCAAAAGTCATAAGAAATCTAGGTTCTGTATAGAACCAATGAATAAAATAAAAATCTCTAAAGGATGATTCACCTCATCCTAAAACAACCGTGTCTAAGGTAAGTAAACTGCATCACCAAAAATGAGATGTCTGGTATTAGCTGTGGTTTTCATGTGCAACATAAATTGCATGAGACAACATAAGTCGAGGTAGGACTATGTTGGTTATGGGACCATTCTTCATCTGCCTCTGGATATCTTTCCACTTTCTCCCCTGTAATGGTACTAACAGTTCTTTGGTTCTTTGCTGAATCAGATAAGTTTGTTAATCTTTCTGAAAATTAAATCCACAAAAGTGCTTGTTCTTCAACTAAGCTGGTGAACTAAAACTATTGTATTGGGTTTGTGTAGTTAGGTTTTGGTATCAGGGGCATAAAGGTGGTTGCTGTGAGAAGTCAAGTCTGTTTTGCCCGTGACAGTAATTGGTGAGTGATCTCTGTCCTTATCTCGACCTACAAGCCTTTCATTATATCTTCTCTCACTTGTCCAGTTGAGGAGGGGGGAGTGATAGAGAGGCTTTGGGCACCTGGTGTTCAACCAGGATCAACCCAGCATGGTCCTTTTTGGTGCCCAGCTAGCTCAGGCAGTAGAGCATGGGACTATTAATCCCAGGGTCGTGAGTTCAAGCCACGTATGGAGCACCAAAAAGAACTGTGGTTGGTTAACCTTGACTGCATGTCAGGTGCCCACCAAGCCACTCTATCACCCCTCAGCAGGATGGGGAGGGGAGAAAATAAGATGGGGGGGGGAAGTAAAAAAAGAACACTTGGGTCAAGATAAAGGCAGTTTAATAGAAGCACAAAGCAAGAGCTGTGAGCAGAAGCAAAGGAAAAATAAAATATTTTTTCTTTAATTCCCATCAGCAGGTGATGTCTGGCCACTTCCTGTGAAGCAGGGCTTCAGTACATGTAGTGGTTATTCTGGAGGACAAACATTGTAAATAACAAATGCCCTCCCCTTTCCCCTTCATTCTCTTGTAATGAGGGGGGAATCGTGTAGAGACACGATTTTTTCTGAGCAGACATCATATGGTATGGAATATCCCTTTGGTTAGTTTGGGTCAGCTGTCCTGGCTGTGTCCTCTCCCAAGATCTTCCCCACTGCCAGCCTACTGGGGCTGGGGAGGGGGGGAATCATGCAGAGACAGCCTTGATGCTGTGGAGCACTGCTTAGCAGTAACCAAACCACTGGTGTATTATGAACACCTTTCTAGTTACCAATCCAAAACACAGCACTCTGAGGGCTGCTATGGGGAAAATTAACTCTATCTCAGCTAGACACAATACGGCTATGCAGCTCCCCTCACTGAGCTTGAGAAGGGCAGGGTCTATTTTTGCAACAAGATGGTTGTACACTGTGGGCAGGGAGAAGTCAGATTTTCTTTTTTAGCAGCAGCAGCTGCCAAAACCCTGTTTTGAAACTGATCCATTTCACAGCATTCATTGTACACTGTGGTGCTTGCAGAAATGATGGAGCTGTGGCGAGAGAGTCCAGAAACAGCTGGAAATAAGGTGCCACTCCCTGGGAGGAGCCAGTGCCCAAGACCCATTACAGATCATATAATTAAAGTGGTACATGTAAAGGCAACAACATTTCTACCCTAAATGTCTCACTTGCTTTCAGTAATGTATAATAAGAACTAAATGGTGTTCCTCCTCAAAATGAAATGTCGAGAACTGAATAGAATGTGAAAAAAGATGACCACCTGTTGTTAGAAAATTACCCAGTTAATGCAATTAACTACTAGTATTGAATGTACAGGTTAGCAGAGAGAAATTTTCAATGGTTTTGCTTTCACAGATGAGTTCTGTAGAATATTCTCTTGTCAGTCTTGTCCAGAAAACCATATGTGCTACAAAAAAAGTATGTAAAATACTCAACATTGAATTGTATTTTATGTTGTAAAGTCAGAACAAACTATGAAACTAAAAATGCATATTTTAATTTATAATAGTTAGCTTACATTTCAAAAACACTGATGTAAAATTTCTCATTAATAGCTACTATTAATAATATATTATGTGAAAACAAGTATTTTTTTTATTTTTATACATTTGGAACAATAAAATACTGAAAAATATTAAAATAAAATCATTTCCTCAAATGTATTTTATAATGTACATTTAAAGGCAGGAGTAGTGTTAAGAGGTTGACAATACACTTCACCTCATAAAGGGAGGGGTAGTTATCCCTTGTTGATTAGACACTAAATCCCTGAGCTACAAGCAGCTGGTGATGCATAGCCACCATTATAATTTCAAACTGTTGTACCATTTCTCATAGTTTTATTTAGGAATTTTAAAGGCAGGATAAGCTATTTTTATGGCAGGAAATTTAGTGAATATGTGGAAAAAAAAAAGTAGGAGCAAGGGTACTATAATTTTAAACTGGGATGATGGTTATGTACCACCAGCTGTTTAGTTTACTGATTGAGGATCCAATTGACAAGGAATAATTACAGACTCTCTAAACAATGTGAAGAGTGCTTTTGCTATGATAAGGTTGGAGAATGGCCATATGAGGAAGGACCCAAATGTTTGACAGAAATAATTTTTTCTTTTCCTTCTGTTTAATAGCTTTAACATTTGAGGCTAAATTCTGTTCTGGATTGTATCTGTATATCTCCACTGATGTCAATGGGTTTGCTTTTGCATAATGGAATTTGGAAAAGTAAACTGACTTTGCATGCATAACAGGAGCAGAATACTACATTCATGGTGTATTTGCATGGTGGTCTAGCATCCAAATCAAATACAGATTTTATTCTGTAAGTAAGTTTAAACCAGAGAAATTCTGCATAAATCAATACAAAGACAGAAGGTTCTATGACATTATGTGACAAATTCTTTTCCTTTCTCTAACTGAAGAGTTTCTGGTTGATATTTGACAATAAATCTCTCAAGAAAGTCAGGCTGCTGTGAGAGGAAAACACTACTGAATCATCTGACAGCACAATTTGGGAAGTTATTGAATTAAGGTCCTAGGAGCATTTAAATATTTGACTAGATATGTCATTTCAGAATGACATGAAAACCAAAATGAAAAAAATACCTGTGACATTAAGGAAAAATACCTTCAATGTAATTTGGGTTACTTGCAGAAAAATGACATATTTCATAAAGGCTACTACTCAGTCCTGCAAAAGATACAAAATAGTATTTCATACTGGTTTTGTGTCTATCTGCCTTTCCTTTGAAAAAATTACTATGGGAGAAAGGTATAAAAATATGAAATTCTTTCATGCTTCATAGAAGTATATGGCCAGGTGAGGAGAAAGACCTCTACGGTAATGTTTTTATAGCTTACCAAAGATTTTACTTGAAAGGCATCATTATATGATAGAGGGTCTAATTTCAATTTGGCTTATTTTTAAAATTATTCCTTCCTGTTACTTAATCCTATCACAGAGTAATAGTCCCTCTGTTGCCTGGTGTATACAGCAATCAAATAAGTGGGCACTTTATATATAATATGATACTGTTCTTTCATTTGTATTTCTATCAATGTTTATCAGTCAGCCCTTAGTCCTTGTTTTGTAAATCTTTTCCTCCATAACTGAATTACAGAAGTTGCCCTTCTATAGGCAAGTTTTCTTGGCCTGCAGGCCTTTTCCTCCCATTTCCTCTTGCTTCATTCGCAGCTGTGCCATGTAGAGCAACATTCCTGGTCTTTAATATTCAGCATGTAGTCTCTTACTCTTCCACATAGTACTAGAACCTTAGACCAATTTAGCATCAGTCAGCTAGATATCTTTTTTGACATCACTGCATTCCAATTATTTGCTTCCCATTGATTAAGTGCCCCAGATTTTTTTCCCTCTCTTTGGTTTATTACATTTCTCCTCAAGCAACTAGATTTTTATCAAGTACAAAACATGTTTTTACCTTCAAAACTGGAGTGCAGAATAGTTAAATATGTCTAAAACTATGAAAAATGACTAGAAGAAGCAACTCACATGAGAGAGTTTTCTACAGTAAAAGTTTTCTACCTCTACCTTTGCAAGAAAATTTGCTTCCCTGGAGATCAAGGAAATCAGACAATTTCTTTGGGGAGCCACATGGTTTTCAGCTCCAAGTGTAGCACACATACCTATGAGCTTACTTTAATTAATATATACCATGTGTGTATATGCACTATAAGCAACAACCTTAAACCATATGTAACTGTGGTGGTTACACCACAGGTAGACCTTGTGCTCATGCACTCAGTCCCCCAACCCGGTGAGATGGGAAGGGAGTCACAACAAAGGGGCACAGATTAGGATGGGGACTGGGATGGCTCACTCACCAGTTCTGGTCACTGTCAAAACAGACTCAACTTGGGGAAGAAAAATCAATTTAATTCATTGACATTCATCTGAGTATCACAGTGAGACATAACAACCACGTCTTACAACACCTTCCCTCACAACTCCCTTCTTCCTGGGCTCAAATAACTTTGCTCCTGATTTCTCTACCTTCCCCCCCCCAGCAGCACAGGGGGCAGGGAATGGGGGTTCAGTCAGTTCACCTCTGCTGCTCTTCCTGGCATGAAAGTCCAGGAATAAGATGTTCCAATGCTTCCCATGGAGTCATGGATCTCTTTGGGCACAGCTCCTGGCTCCAGCATGGGGATGTCCATGGGCTGCAGACAGATCTCCAGTCCAGTGCACCCCCTCACACCCTCTCTGGTGTTGAGTGCCTCTTGGGGTCTCAATTCAGTCACACTTGCCTCAGGCTCAGCTTTCCTACTCCAGCATGGAGTCCTTCATGGCATGCACTTGGGTATCTGCTTTGCTGTTGAACTTCCATGGGCTGCAGGGACCTCCTTTGCCTTCTCCAACTCCATGTGGTTGAATTTGGTGTCTGGGGTTCTCCGTCCTCCTTGTCCTCCTCCTTCCTCCTGGCAATGAATCACTCTCTTTGTTTAGGCCAGTGATCGTCCTTTGTTCAGGTCAATGGCGTCTTGTCCAGGTTCTCCCCACCTCCTTTTTCAAGACAGTCCTTCCCCGCACAAATATGGATTAACAGAGGCATTTCTCTAGTGCTAATTGGCTCAGCCTGGGCTGGGGGGTGGGTGGGGATCTGCCTTGGAGCCAGGGAAGCTTTCTGGACCCTTCCCCCTCCTACCAAAAATGCCCCCTCCCCCCCAAACCCAACACAGTAACCATACCTATAACAGTATATATGGAAAAATAAATCCCTACTAAAATAAAAGCTGATGCGAAGTCCTGTTTCTGAGGAAAATAAAAAAGAAAAAATAACACATACAAAATGATAGTTATGTCATTTTATTCACTAATAGCAAGTATTTAGAGTGTAGTAAGAACCTCTACCAACTATTTATTTATTTTATCATAAGTATTCCCTATATTTATCATAATTATCTCACTGTTTCCAAGGTTTAGGCCACAAGATAAATTCTAAATAAGAGAGACCAGTTACTTAATGGTCACTTGTTTGAATTCTCTGATGAAGCAGCAATTGCTTATCTCATCACAGCTTCAACACTAAAGGATTATTAAGGAAAAGGACTATATGATAAAAAGTAATAAAGTGAAGCCGTTGACTCTCTTGGTTATCTAAACAGTTATATAATCAGTTATAAAACTATTTAGAATTTTCAGCCAAGAGCTAGTTTCCTAGCTGAATCCAGGAAGTCCATGATAGAGCTGAGGAGGGATGATGAATGCAACTCTGGGGTGAGATTCAAAGCTACGTTCCACACATTACTTGGCTTACGAACTGCAAAGAATAGTGCAGACTGAAAGTGTTGTGGTCAGTGTAAACTGCGAGATTAATAAGGTGAAGAAGAACTGATCTGCTGCATAATATCTGGTATTTAATAAAAAAGCAGAGACAAATATGGTTCAAGTCCATTTTCAAATTGTAACAATTCAAACACAACTCTCACTTCCTAGAAGAATGTTCTAATCACTCAGTTACTAGCTAATAAGAGAACTGTGGTCCTTCTGACATCTACCTTAAAATATTGAGCCCTTCTCTGTAGGGTATTTCAGAATTTTCTATGCTGTATATAACAGGTGACTTTAAACATCAGACATTTGGTTCTCATCCAAGAAACCTGAGCTCAGAGACAGGCAAGAGTTCAAAAGCCTTTCTGTGTTCTTAGTATTTTCATTCACCTACTTCTGTTTACAAAAAGAAACCTTGGACAGATAACACAGACTGAGGTAGCTTTTGGGTCATCTTTCAAATAAGTTTTTTGAAATAAAAGCTTAAGTCTATCATTGCTCAGTTCTACAACTGTTACTGGAATATTTAAAGTTAACGTCTTAATTTATTACGTATTTTTTGTAAAATGAGGCTGCAGGTAGGATATTGTACAGTTACCTATAAATAACATTTCTAAAATATTTTTTGTTAAAGCTTCAAGCCACTTAGATTGAAACTTGAAAAAATTCTACTTTCATCATCATCAAACATTTCTATTCTTCTTAGATAAAGTATGATTTGATCTTAATCTGCATTTTTTGGTTACTCAGTATCATTTGTGATTTTAAAATGTTGATTTTCCTTCCATAACACATTTATGGAGAACAGGTAACATTTCTAGCTTTCTTTTGCCTTCTAGCAGACAAGAATGCAAGGTCATACATTAATATAGGATGTTAGCTGTCACATCCTTACTTTGTTACTCTAATGAAGAATCTAGTGGGTGGTGATTCTGACCCAGTTGCAGGATGTTGATGTTTCTTTAAGATGTTTTCTACATTATTCTTTTGAGAAATCATTCCTTTTATGTTTGGACAGTCTATGGTTCACTGCAAAATGTCTGCATGAAATCAAAGGACCTATCAAAATGAAGACAACCTACTGAGATAAATTTATTAAATATATTTTTTTTCACAAGACATCTCTTTGAGGTTTTGTCATCCCTTCCCATTTGCATTATATAAAACATCAAGCACACAGCATTATAAGTAAAACCTTTAAAAGGTAATCAGATGGGTATTTCAGAAATCACCATTTTAGTTCCTATTCAGAAAACATAATAAAAGTGCATTGGGGTGGAATACTGAAGCTGAAGAAAATAAAAGGGAGAAGAAAACCCAGAAAAACATAATAATGTTGATGTCTCCTAAGCCAGAATGAATTTCACAAAAAGATGTACTTTGATTTTTATTTCTTTGAATGCAAAAGCAGAACCCTCTGAACCCTGCTGAGGGAACACAGAAAGGTAATCAAACCGACTAACCTACTTTGCCACCCATGAGAAAAACATCAAATAGTAGAGGTGCAAAACTGGCTGCCATTTCTGCCTCTCTACATTCTATCAAAACCAATTCACTCCTCATACTGTGATCTTCATACTCCATACCCCAGAGTGTTTCACTGAACAATGGTGGTGGTCTCAACCAAGCTCTGTGGTTTCCAACTTCATGGCTTATTAACCTCTCAGAGGACCCAATCATCTTTACTCAGATTTACCATTCCTCACATCCCACTCTTTCTGAATGTAAATTATTTTACAGGTCACTAAAAGATTTAGTAATCTAAAATAAATCCTGCATCAAATATGGAGAGCACCTCCTGATCAGCCATCATGATGATGCATGCTTTATGTAACTGGATTTCCTGAAGTTCTCTTAAAGATGTTTAGCAACAATAAATTTGCCTAAAATTGCAAATCTGTGTATACAAGCTCTTAATAAACATTGACAAGCTGGGTCAGTAGACTAGTTCACATCTGAGCCGAACTGACTTTAGAAATGTGATTCTTTTTCCTGCAAAGCCTAATGGGTACAGCACTGAGCTTCACACAGAGGCAGCAGATTGGACACTGCCATTGTTCTTTGAAATTACAGAGAGAAGGTGAAATGATGTTGTTCTTACTGTCAGAAAAGGACAGATTACTTGAAGTTTTATGGGAGGTCTGGAGATCATCTAGTCCAAACCCCTTGCTCAGGACAGAGACACCTAGATCAGGTTGTGCAGGACAATGTCCAGTTGGGTTTTTAATATCTCCGAGTATAGAGACTCCACAACTCCCCTGAGAAACCTGTTCCAGTGTTTGACCATCTTCATGGTAGAAAAGGTGATTTCTTATGTTAAATGTATTTTCCCTTCTTTCAGTTTGTGCCTGTTACCTCTTATCCATTTAGTGGATATTATTGAGGAAAATTTAGCTCCATTTTCTTAATTCCTCTCACCTTCTCCATCATCTATTGATACACTTTGAAAAGACATTTCTGAATCTTCTTTTCAACCTTGCCTTTTAATATGAACAGAATAACAATCCCAACTCACACGGATCCCCCTTCAGATGTTGCACAAACCATATAGCAGATTCTATGACATGTCAAGCCACGCCAGAAATCCTTGTGACAGAACACTTGGAATACTCCTGTTCTCAATATCCTAAATCAACCAACTTTTGTCCTTGATCTCTTAGAGTTTTCATTGAATTGTCTTACATATGAAGGCAATGCAGCCATTTAGATCATGAATGATCAGACTAACGTCCCAACATAGTCCAGTCTTTTTCATCTTAGGAGAATCTTTCAAGAAAAGGAACTGATCAAACCATAGCTGCATATTCAATGCAATTATAAAAAGGATCTATAGTTTGTTTCCCATTTCAAAGTGTTTATTGGATTTTGTTTGTTTGTTTTGTTTTGTTTTGTTTTGTTTTTTAAATCTGAGATATTAAATTCCTCTGTGCATGAGAGGAAGCCAGAGAAAAGTTGAAAAAGAATATCTGGAGCTAGTCACTGAAGGTGGCATTCACTTAATTTTTTTCACATTTTGTTGATGGATATACAATATCTAAAATACACTGTAAAATGCCAAGTCTGGTTGATTACTTTAGTCTAGGATGGTAGAGATGTGAACAGTGAATGAAAACTGCCAAACTATATCCTAAAACCAGTACTGTAAATGAAAGAAGTAACTGCATCTGACATTCAAGTAAAAAAAAAAAAAAAAAAAAAGGAAAAAAAAAAAAAGACAACTTTAGTGATTAGCACCTGAGAGTCTGATAAAAAGATCAAGTACACCATGGATGTTAGACTTAAAAAATCTAGTATGTGGTAAGGAATACTGAACCATCTCTGTTGCCCTGACTCAAAACTTGTAGTCATCAGGAATTTACAAAAATCAAGACATTTTGTATTTTTCCCAGTGTGCCATTATTTCCATGAACTGTACATACTGAGAGATATTTTAAAGTTTCATTTCCAAATAAATGGAAGGAAGAATGTCTACTAGATATCAAAAAAATAACCATAGCATAGATCATGTTATAAGTTTTCTTTCCGTAAGGGCTTCCAAGAAAAAGGAAAAAAGCAAAAATCAAGCAAAAAAAAAATAATGCTTTATTTTGGTAAGGAAAAACATCACATAGTAAAATGGAATAATTAACGAAAGTTGAAGGTTTGAGTTCTGAAAGTAGATCAGTTTTGTTGTACATACACAATGTAATAACTAAAGGTTTGTAGTACCAACTGACTTGGTACTTTCTCACAAATAAAAACCTCCATTTATTATCCCTTTATAAAACTATCACAAAAAGTGTATGCAGTTCATGTTTTGCAGCTTCCTTACAAAACATTAAGTTTACAATTGAAAAACAGTGCTCACAATATCTAAGACGCAATATGTTGGCAAATGCTTCATATTTAAATATATTAATTAAAACTAGATATTTCATTATGAAATACATTTTATTAACTTTGCAAGATTGCTAGAATAATGACACACATGTAGAAAATAATTTTGTAAACAATGAAATAATAATTACTGAATTATTATTCAATAATTTGGAGGCTAGGTTGGGTGAGGCTTTGAGCAACCTGGTATAGAGGAAGGTGTCCCTGCTCATGGCAGGAGGGTTGGAACTAGAAGATCTTTAAGATCCCTTCCAACCCACAACATTCTATGATCCTATGATATGATTCTATTCAGGATTTAGGGTTGATTCTTTCTCTATATACAACCAGTTTTCAAGCTGAAGCACAAATATGTAAGTTCACGTGGAAAGATATTAATTTTTAAAAAATTTTGTCTTCTCGACTTTTATAGATATATATTGAGATCATTCAGGAATCAACATTGTTTGCTACAGTTTATCTTCCATTAGCCCATAACGATTGTATAACCATAATAGAAATCATCTTGATTTTGTTTTTTTTTTTAATAATATGTTGTAACCTGTGTGAGTAATATGTCCCATAAAACCTCTCTATGTGTGACCTTTCTAAAAATATAAATACATTAGGCCTAGATACAACAATAGACTTATTACTTTTTGGTATAAAAACATAAAATAAGACTTGGTCTATGGATTGCATTCTCAGAAAAGCAAAGCAAACCGATGTAGTCTTGGATAAGACAAGAATTTAGAGAGAAAAAAAAAAAAAAGGTACTTAGCATAGTGCCAGAAGGTAGCTTCAGTTTCCTTACTGAAAATTGGTCATGGTAGGAATGTGCCATAACATTTGGAAAATTCTAACTATTTGTAAAGATTTTTACAACTCCAGTAATGGAGTCACAGCAATAGAGTCACAAACAGCTACAATTTTTGCCCTGTTAATCTACATATGAAGTCACTAGTCATGAAGGCAAAGAAGATAATCTAGCAAACATATCACCAGTTTTGTATAACAGTATGGGACTAAAGATTTAAGATTAGATTAAGAAATTAACCTAACATTCAGCACACCTCACCTCTTTTGAAATATTTCTGATTGAAATAGAAAATCAGAACTCTCAACAGAAATAATTTCTAATTAGAAATATCTCCATTTCCAAAATAAATGTTTGGAAGATACATAGTGGCATTGGATACCTCTTTTGAAATATTTCTGATTGAAATAGAAAATCAGAACTCTCAACAGAAATAATTTCTAATTAGAAATATCTCCATTTCCAAAATAAATGTGTGGAAGATACATAGTGGCATTGGATACCACTTGGAAGTATAAAAGTGCCTTGGAAGTGTACAAAGTGAAAGTTAAACCTATTAGCTTAGCTTTTAATTGATATTTGAAAGGATATTACAAATTAACACAGATAATATCTATTCCTCTTCCCAAGTCTGTATAAAGAAATCTGTAAGGGTAATTAAATGAGGATCATTTTCTTCTTAATGCATGATCCTGCTTATGGATTTTTTATATGACCACTAATTTCAGTAACTGGATACTACAGTCAAAGTAAAAGTGAGAGAGTATACCTGTTTCCTCCGCAGTTCTACAAAATTTGGCTTCATTTTCCATGGTTTATGCAAACATAGTTTAAATACTTTAATTTAACAGTTATTTGAGTTCCTAAGTATTCTTTTCAGTTTCATATTTGAGCTAAACCCCCAAGTGATACAGCCAACACCTCTTTCTTGGTTTTGGTTTCCTTTTTGAATGATATCACAAGCTAATGAAAAATGGCTGAGATCAAATGACACATAATCTTATAATTTGCCAGGGGAAAATTTTAAGAAAGCCTCTGACCTTCAATAAAATCTTAAATTGGGAAAGCTGGCATTCAAAACACTAGGAAAAACACTACAGAACTCTTGTTTTTACTCATAGCATTCTAAAATACTGCTTGAAATAAAAAAAAAAAAAAAATTAGGCAATGAATGCATCCAAAGTTTTGCTTGGTTGCTGAATTCAAAACACTTATTCAAGTATGTTCAAGTTTTTGGGGACTTCACTATCACTGTGATTGACATGATAGAAAGAAAAACAAAGGAAAAGATTTTTGACTTCTTATACATTAGGGTTCCTGGCCAGACATATCAATTTTTTTCCAAACCTACATTTTTTTTTGTCACTGTGGTTTTCTATTTCTTCTGTCGGTGTTGGAATTATCTAACCGCAGCAAAGATAGCCTAGAAATCTCAGAGTACTTGTCACTAGCCTGAAATCTTGCAGTATCCCTACAGTTCATCCAATTAGGATTTTTTTTCAGAGCATGTTCTGAGACTCTGACATCTGATATACAAGCTCAATTTGCAATAAATGCCTGTAAAACTTGGAATGTTCTTTTGAATTGAACAACTCCATAAAAAGCACTTTGCCATAGCTGTTGTCTGACCCTCTTTCTGGTGCATCATATTTATTTTATATACCAGAACCAAATCTAAGTCAGATATTTTTTGTCATTGGTCTCATTGTTAGGGCCTGGCAAAATATCTGCTTAGAATTTTTCTGTCAGTTATGTCTCTATATTTAAAAGTGTACATACTTGCTACAGAGTACTTTCTTCATTTTCAATATTTATTCAAGCAACAGAAAAACAGGCTTTGAAGTGAACTGAAATCCATTACAGCTTCTCCTGAGCTGCTGTCATATTCTTTAGGAAGACACTTTACCAAGCCAGCTAGGGAATGCTACAGAAATAAGTAGTAAGACTGGATGTTTTTGTAAAATGACAAAGGCCATGATACCAGTAAACAATTGCAATTTCCAAACACAATTGAAAAAAAGATAATAGAAAAAAAAATTGGACTGATGAAAATTCATTTTATGTTAGACTATTGCCTACTTTATATTCTGCAATATTGAATAGACAGTCCTCAATGGAAAAAAAAATAAACCAAACAAACCAACAAATTCTCCTCATGATGATTTAGAGTTTATTTTAGATTGGTACATTTCCACAAAACCCTTTCAATTGTTCAACATTTTTTGACAGGAAAATAATTTCCTAAAAAGTCTCTGGCAAACTCTGGAATATAGTGATTTATTTTTTTGTCTAGGCCAGGTAAACTTATTAAAGGAGGGATTAAAACTACCCTCAGACTTGATGAACATTTAAGGAAGATCTAACTTGTGTGGAAAGAAGATTTTTTTCTGCTTAGTGGCAATCTTATAATATCAGGATTTTTATTTCCTATCATGATACCTTGGCATATATCTATTTCCTGAAATACACAAGAATGTACTGCAAACCAGGTCAGAAAATTACAGGGAAGTAATGCTGAGAACAGGAATAGAAATTGTTTAGTTCACTGAGACACTCATTCCCCAAAGACAGTTATTTTAAAATGAATTTTAATTATTCATTCTAAGCAGCCATCCAGTTCCTGAATGTAGCCATACAATATTCAAAACTTGGTATGAGAAATGACAAATGAAAGTCTTGTACTGTACTTTTAAATGTGCTTGTCTAACTTCAGGCTTGTTACCAAAAATGTGTCTCATTCTGAGATATAAGAAATTATGTATGTTAGCCATGACAGAGTTATAAGAGGAGCCTTAAGTCCTAACAATTTAAATACAGTTACTAATTCAATTTCTACCTGAAAGTAATTCTCTATTAGGCACAGAATACAATAAATATGTATGTACCATTCTGAGCATATATAATTTCATTTCTTTGCCTGTAACATTACTATATCAGCCTCCTACATCCTCTAAGATTTCTGATGTTCTTTCCCCCATCTCTGTGACTTCCACAGGATTATTGCACGCTGCTGGTGCCATAGCTCTTGTCAGGTTGTTCATGGATTGCAATCATGTTGTCTTTTTGTCCAACAGTAATTTGACATTTCTGAGCATGAAAGGAGGGTTCTGAAATCAAAATGAATACCTTATGTTAAACATGGGATGTGAAATCTGGCTTCAGAGATATCTTGTTGCTGTTTTCTGTCTAATTAGAAAACATTTAAGATGTTTAATTATTTCTGATATAAGCACAGAAAATAAACACATTTTTAATCTTTTTTTTTTTTTTTTAAGTTATAAACCAGGAAGAACCAACACATCAAGACAATGCTTGCCACTGATATTAAAACCAGCTTATTAAAAACTACACGATATTTGATTTTTGCTGAAAGCAAACATTGTACCTATGTGTTAACATGAAATGGGTATCCTTAATCTAGGCTGATGCTGATACAGGGGGAAGAACAGAGGGACAACACTGTGTTCAACCATTCCTCTTTTTCTTTGCTTCCAGAGATCCATAGACCACTAAAATACACTGACCACTATAATTCATAGGTTCCAAGAAAATATCAAATAAGTTCAAATACATATAGTATGGTTTTATACAACATATTATATATAATATATAATATTATTTATATACTAATATATTAACATTTATTTGATATGAGGTTAAACACTATGTAAAAATGTCCTGTCACTTCTGGAACCATTTTTTGCACAGCTTTTTCTAGGGATTGACTCTTAGTTCACATGTCTCCATATCACCTTTGCAATAGATATCTACATAGCTATAACTTTTCATACTTTGAAACATCCCTTTTTGCCCAGAGAAAGACAGATTGTTTGTGAACAGTTCATCAGCTTTACCCTGATATTGACAAGACTTTTTTTTTTAATTTATTTTCAGTTTTACCTTTTCCCTCAGGACACCTGCTTCCTGTTTCTCACTTCTCCCTTGATTTTAGGGCAAACATACAATTCTGATGCAATACTCTTTTTTTTTTTTCTTTTTCTTCACCAATGTTTCTGATAGACGTAGAGTTTTGGATACCGAAATCCCATCATTCTAGTTTATTCTACAAAAAAATATTACTAGTAAAAATTATGTCAAGTTCATTAACTTTCAAATTATTTTTGCTTTTTGGTTTTTTTCTCTTCTATTCTAGGGGGCTTTTTAATATAGGGACATATCAAGTATTCAGTAAATTGGGCCACCATTTTTCTTCTTTCTTAATTTATGATTCTATTTCTGTTTCTGCAGCTCATAAAGGTCAGTCCTTTGACCATATTAGTTTATTTTGCTCACTGTGAACTACTTTCCTTCATACTTAAGCTAAAGGTGGAGAGGTGATATTTTAACACCTCTTCCTCTTTGTGAATTAGACAGACTCATTGTTTCAGCATGAATACCATTGATAGACTTTTGTTGATTCTTGTAAAAATTACATAATTTCTATTTTCTTAGGGAGACAGTCTAATAAAATACAACTGTGCATCAGTACATTGTATCATCTATCTCTTTAGACCAGTTATTTTGCCTGTGGCGTTATCAACCGATATTTCATATCTCAGAAAGTTGTACAATTTTCAAAGTCTTCTAAAACCAGTCCATCCTTTTTTCCTGGTTTTGTATCAGAGAAAAGGTGTCAATTAAATTTGTGAGTTAGAGAGCCACCACAAGCAGTTCGTTCAATAAAAATACCTTCTGTCTTTCTTCCTCCAGCAGAACTATCTTTTTCTCATAGCCTTCTTTATTGACAAGGGCTGTCATTGAAGGCATTCTGTCACACTGTCCTGTGTTCGTACTACCTGTTTTTGCACTGAGGTTGTTTAATTTCCCACTATAACCAATCCTGGAAATAATCAGCAGCTGCTTGTCACAGAGCCATTAAGAGTCAATGCCTTTCCTAATACTAACCATGTTTTCTGAACAGAACAGGACTATTCTGTTTTGTTAATCTCTGGATGACTTTATTTATCCTGCCAGACATCATCTACTCTTACTACAAAATGGAGATCCTTATCTGTACTGAACATTACTATTATAAAGGATAGTTCATAAAACAAAAAGGAATCCAAAGGTTGACACATATCCCCAGGACCATCATGACTTTATTTTCCTCTTGATAACCCAAATCAAATATTGGAAAGTTTTAGGCAGTTACACAAATCAGACCTTTTGAACAGAATTTATGGATTAACAACAGTATTTCAAAATAGAAGAAAATGGTCTTTAAGAAATTAAATTTTTAAGTTTGTTTTGAAGATTCATTTTGTTCTGCTTTCTGCAGAAGATTTCTGGAGTAAACTACTTTAAAAATAGGCAATTTTCTCATTTTACAGCTGGAAAAATTTACTGGCATGGTAGAAAATTTTAGCAACAACACAGCATGAAGAAAAGTCCTAAGAGAATTAAATATGCTTGGAATACTTATACGTGGTATACTAAGCACCACTAAAATGCATTTACTTAATCCACAAACTAATCGTTTCCATTATAACGGAATTCAAAGAGATCACAGATTCACAGAATCATAGAACGGTTTGGGTTGGAAGAAACCTTTAAAGATCATCTAGTCCTACCTCCCTCATAATCTGAGCTATTAGATTAACTCTTTAATACCCTAGCTACTGATATTATCTGTGACATTATAATTTTTAAAGTCTTAGCTATGCAGCAGTAGCTCCAGCTAGAGAAATAGTTTTCAATAATATAGCATATTCAGTATACTAACATTTGATGCCTCTGTTGTATTTCTGATATAATTAATTTTCTCAGAGTCTATTTGTACAGACTTTTTTTTATAAACAAAAGCCATTCCCAAAATGGGATTCTTAAATGGTTGCAGTTAGCACGGTTACCAATTATTGGGAAGAGCAACAGTTTCTACCAGATCAAAGTCTGGTGCTTTTTGTCTAAAAGCAGGACTTTATAAAGGGGAATCGGTCGTATTTTAGAAAGAATCAGAGACTATTGATTCTAAAAGTCTAATAAGCTGTGTTGAAAAGATCACTTTTCCTATTTCTTACAGGTAAAATACTCTAACATTCTCACAAATATATAAAAATGTAGATAGTTATGTTTTCTACTAAATTATCTAATCAGCCTTTGAGCAGGTACCCTGACACTGTTGTAAGTATTGAATTTTGATATAACAATGGAGTTTTCTTCAAACTGTGGACCTGAATCTGCTGAAGAGTAAGGATGTATAAGTAAATCTAGAAGGAAACATGACTGATGACTAGATTATTTGTTTTAAATATTCCTGCTCAAGAGTGATTTATTTTTTTAAAAATACCTCCTCCTTTGTCAAAAGAATATTTAGTCTTATTCTGTGTTTTCTGTAATGAAAATTCAATTTTAAATTTACCTGTATTTCTGATTAATTTTAATAGAAATGGTTTTTAAAAGCTATTGCAATTTTGCTTTACCATTAACATGAACATAAAATTTGCTTTGCCATTAACATTAAACAAAAATTTGCAAGGATAAATAATTTCCCTGAAATAAAGTTAATAATGGATAGAGACTTGACTGCAATAAAACAGGGATAGAGACCAATTTACTGATTTAAACCACTTTATAAAGTTAATACTGAGACCTTAGCAAACCTGATTGGCATTTATTGAAACAGTTTTCCCTGAAGGGTGCTCATCCATCCATTAATTACCATTTGCGTTGATATCTGTAAGTCACTCATAGACATACAGGGAGTAAGTTTTTGACCTAGTGTGTTATGGATTTCACCATCACATTATAACTAAATACAACTGAAATCTACTGATATTATTTCAGCTTTTAATGTCATTATGTAGTCAAAACATTCAGTTATGTCATTAGAATTCAGATGTTAGGATATTTTATGGAAGAAAGGGATTATGAAATAGCACTAAGATTGTATATTTACAGTGTATTTTTTTCCTAATTCCACAGAAACATGTTTGTTTAAGAAGGAAAGGATATGGAAGGGAACTAAAAAAATGAAAAGACTATCTCAGTATTTTTAAATCCTCCTGATACATGGAACTATAATGTTTGTATTACAATGTAAATAATGAGATTAACTTGAAATCATACTGACATATTTCTGTATTTAAAGGAGTCACTTTCTTGAAATGTATATTTGACTCTATGCTTTTTATATTTGTTGGAATGTCAGTATTTCTTTACTTTGTTCGTGTGTGTTCTTTTATGACTTTTTTTTTTTTTTCCCTGACTTAGAATCCAATTTTACATAAGGACATTTTTCACAAAAGCAAAGTTCTGTGCCATCTTTTGAGACTTCTTTGACAATACACTGAATTGTCCAAACTGTCATACTCTGGCAATGACAAGAGGAAAATATCTTTTCCTTTCTGGCTCTTTCTGTGATGAATCTTCCATTGCCTAAACTCTTTTTGTGTAAGACAGTATTCAATAGGTTCATGCTTTACCACACTTATCTATTCTTTTCATAGATAAATCATTGTCTTTGTTAAACTTTTGCTTCTTTTGGAGCAGCTTTCTCATGGCAGCATGATTAAAATAAAACAAAAAGTCTCTTTTGTGCTGTCAGTTTGGACAAGTGTCTAATGACCTTAATCCCAATTCTGCATGTGCAAAATTGCACAGAAGGCATAGTAAAAACAACTTTTATTTGTATTATGGATGTGTTGTTTTTTAACTAGTTTACTTATTCTACCTGTTGTTATTGCTGATGTTGAAGAGTAACAGAAGTATGTCTATTTATTAAATAAGGATAAATTTAAACTATAATTGTAAGTATATAACCATACCATATTTCTGCATCTGAATAGATTGCTCCCTATTTCATCATTAAAGTACAGATTTTATTTCATCGTTAAAGTACAAATTCATTTAGATCTGAGTTATTGCCACTGTTTGTCTTTATGAAGTGTAAGGTTTAGGGTTTTTTTAATTAGATGCAAATGTTCATTCTCATTCCTGGATAAAAGATCCTTGGCAAAATCAGCTTGGTTATTTTGCTTCAGGCTGTAACAGTGACTATCTTGAAGCTCAGTTAAAGCTTTGCAGAGTGGAAAGAGAACTTTCGGGCAATCTTATTTCCTTGCCTATGACACAGGCAATAAGAAGCGTAAATAAGGCACTCAGGAAGTCATATAGTAAACATTTAAACTAATTAAAATGTGATGAAGATGGTTGTGAAGATCGTAATTTATAATTTATACTTAACGGAAGTGAAAAATCTTAAAGCTGCTTTTTGTTAAAGTAGATCACAGATCCAACATGGTAAATTTTCTCTTTAACGGACTAATTTTTTTTTTTAAATGTTATCTGGACAGAAATTGAAAAGAAATGTTATCTTAGATCTTTGTCATCACAGAATACAGATCAAAAGTCTTCTTGGAAAATTTGGTTTTTTGTAAACCTTGGAATATTTTCCCAAATGAGGAGAAAAGGTCAGAGATTGATTGGAACAACTGTTTTATTTTTTTTTTTCCCCTGAAAACCCACAAACTGGATGAACTGTTGTCTGTCTTTTCATATGAGGACTTCAGGAAATAGTATTAATTAGAACATACCAACATGGAAACACATCCAGAGAAGAATAGAAGTTTTTGCATATTTGCTTACTGTAATGGTTTAACTTAGCTGGCACTCAAACAAGACACAGCCACTAGCAGCCTCCCCCTGCCCCCTCCTGCCTCCTTCTCCCCCCACCCAGGCAATTGGGGAGAGAACTGGAAGCGTAAAGGTAAAGAGACTTGTAGGTTGAGATAAGAACAATTTAATAATTAGAGTAAAATAAAATTATAATAAGAGTAATCACGATAACAACTATATATGTGAGTGATGCAGAATACAATTGCTCACCACCCGCTGATAACGATCCCGGAGGAGCGAAAAGGAACCCAGAAACTGAAATCTCAATCAGGGAAAAGTGAGCCTGAGAGATTCCCTAGAGAATCCCCACCTTTCCGCTCAGCCCCGGTTAATATACTAAATATGACACAATATGATATGGAATATCTTATTGCCATAGCCAACTGTCAATTCTGGGTTTTACTAACTACTACATTTTCCTTCTCCTCTTCCCCCTTCCAGTCCTCTCTTCTTGGAAACTACCCAAGCACAGTGTCCTTGTAGTTATCAACATTATTCTCATAACAATCCTCACTAAAACCAAAACACAGTGCTTTCTAGCTACTAAGAAGAAAATTAACCCTATCCTAGCAAAAACCAGGACATTTGTCCTTGATTTCTCTATTCTTCCAACTTTTGTAACCATTTATTTCTCTTTTTTAAGAGAAACCATACTGCTTTCTGGAAATAAACCAGATTAATAATAAATTCACTTAGCTCAGTGTCCTGAAAGGATCCTCTGCTCTGGAATCAGTTGGCAATATGCATATGAGCATCTACAGGAGTCATATCCTCTCTGTGTCCTGCTTCAAGAAATATGAAACTGTGTAGTGATGCAGAGCATAAATGGCTTCCAGCTAAAAACCACAAGCTCATTTTTTTTTTAAAGATAGTCCTGTTATTTATTTTGCAGAAGAAAGGAAGGATACTTTTGAGAAGGACAAAAGAAAAGAGGGAAGGAAGGAAGGAAGGAAGGAAGGAAGGAAGGAAGGAAGGAAGGAAGGAAGGAAGGAATCACAGAAGCATAGGGGTTAGAAGGGACCTCAGGAGACCATCTAGTCCAATCCACCTGCTAAAGCAGGGTTCCCTACAACAGCTTGCACAGGAAAGTGTCTGGGTGGGTTTTGAACATCTCCAGAGATGGAGACTTCACAATCTCTCTGGGCAGCCTTTTCCAGTGCTCCGACACCCTCACAGTAAAGAAGTTTTTCCTTAAGTTTGTATGGAACTTCCAGTGTTCCAGTTTTTGCCCATTGCCCCTTGTCTGTCACTGGGTAGCACCAAAAAGAGCCCGGCTCCATCCATTTGTCCCCTGCACTTCAGGTGTTTATTGACATTGATAAGATCCACTCTCAGCCTTCTCTTCTCCAGGCTGAAGACTCCCAGCTCTCTCAGTCTTTCCTCATACAGGAGATGCTCTAGGCCCCTCATCGTCTTTGTGGCCCTACGCTGGACTCTCTCCAGAAGTTCCCTGTCTGTCTTGAACTGTGGAGCCCAGAACTGGACACAGTATACCAGATGTGGCCTTACCAGGGCAGAGTAGAAGGGGAGGAGAACCTCCCTCGACCTGCTGGCCACGCTTTTTTTAATGCAATAATTCAGAGTAAAAATACAAATAGTCAAAATTAGTTGTTTTTTCTTTTTGTGTTCTGCAAACATATTGGAACTTTTATATGTGCTTGAATCATACACTGAACTTTCAAATGAAAATGACAATGACAATTGCAAAGTACCTAGAACATTCTAGTATCAATCTTCTTAGACTGTTTGGTGTGTGGACAATATATTCTTATTTATTTTGAGGAAAAAGCTGTTTAGAAAATAAATAGAGGTAAACTCTTAAAATATGTGCACTGAAAAATTCCAGAGATCACTCAAGAAATCTATATATCTTGGGTATATTATGTTTGACTTAACTACAAAATAAGCTCACTCTTGGTGCTTCAGTACAGCCAGTGTTGCTGAGAATCAGAGCTGATATGCCCAGAACAAGAAGGAGATTTAAAATATTTTCCTCCATCTTTAGGTAGAGCCTTTGGTTATTTTTTCCTGTTGTCATATGTGTAACTGTCCATATTTGATCAAAGAAAGATGGATCACGTTGAAATAAAAATGCAGTTTTTCCCTCATTAAGTCAACAGTCTGAATGAAGCTAAGAAGTCTGTTGATATCCTTTAATTTTCATCACTTTCCTGACTTCTCATTCCCTTGTTTACCTTTTGAGGGCTCTTACTTTAATTAAATTATGTCCCTCCAAAGCTATTTGTTCTCATTCGTAGTGTTAAATCCTATTAATCCTTTTGCATATAGCTTCATATCACGCTATTCCAGAAACCACCTCTCTCAGATTATTCAAGGCCTGTTTTCTGAATGTTGTGCCATCAAACTCAAACGGCAGTGAAGGTACTTTGGGTATGGCTGCTGCTTAGCTGTCAAGATATCAATTTCTGTAGAGAACCAGACTAGACAAGCATGCAATTTTAAATACTTTTCTATCATGATATTATTATAAAATACATCATGTATTTAAAGAATTGAATAAATGTTGATTTTCTGCTTGTTGCAAATACCTGTCTGTGATGAATTTAAATAGCTTTATTGATATGTTTTTCCATAAATCAAAAAAATTATTTTTAAAAAACCTGTTCGTGACTTTTGAACTAACATTACACTTTGATTTTGTATGCTCCAGTAATTTTTACTGTTATCTAAAACATTAGTTTTATCTTTTGTTTTCTATAAATGTATTGCTCTTTCATTTTTCTCCTGCAAAGTAGTTCTTTGCAGCTTATGAACAGAAACTTTGCAAACACTTATGAGATTATTTTATAACAAAAAATAAAATAAAAATAAAACAATGCATTGCTCCAAAGCCTGTATTTAAGACCCTAGACTCTGGAAGTACACTTGGTCTCCTATCTCTGATGTATTCTCCTCATAAAGAAAAACATTGAACAACAACATAATTGATTTTCAGTCATCATACCCACTATGCTACTATTACCATAGATACTAAACCGAGGCTTCTCAGAGATTTTTTTTCCTCCAGTGCAGGCATTACATGATTTTCTGAACACAATAAGCCTCTTTGTGTGTGTAGGATGGGGAGAGCACGGGTACACGCTGTTGTTATGTCTCAATTTGCAGTTCCATCTTACTTCTCCTCCTCTATGTTTGAACTCTAAAACCATGCATCACTCATTAGGAAGGCTGCTAGTTTATTAAGCTCTCTTTCTCATATGCTACAGTTTTTCTGTCACTTCCAGTTTAAATATGCAGTTTTTCTCCACAATGATGTCTTGTGATTACTTCATGCCAGCCATTTAAATGTCTTAAGATTAGGAGAAAAAAGTGTCATTTAGGATGAGAGCCTAATAGTTGAAAGACACAAGCAATGGGCTAACAGATTGCTCTTCTATCTTGTCTGGGGAAAGACAGAACTGAGCTTTGGCCGTCTAATTTATGGGAGAAGAACCTAAGCCTGGCTAGTGAGAACTGAGGGCACTGATACTGAAATTCCTGCTTACAGAAATAGCTGTCAGTTATGTAAACTCTTAAAGAACATAATCAGTACTGTTTGTATGCTTATGAGATGCTATAATGGGCTCTAAACTACTTTAGCATTAAAAAAAAAAATGGATCTGTACTTAACTAAACAGAAAATTCTGAAGTGCTCTGTCTTAATTCTTGTCTCATAAATCATAGAAGGTTAGGTTTAAAGGAAGCTCTGGAGATTCAGTGGTCCTATCTTACTCCATGCTCAGGGCAAGGGACAACTTTGAAGTTACACCAGATTTCAAAGTCATAATGTTGTTCAGGATCATATAAAGCCAACTGTCAATGTCCCCATGGATATAGATTCCACAAACTCACTGAGCAACTTGTTCAAGTGTTTGATCACCCCCATGGCGAAAAAAAATATTTTTAACATTTAATTGGAATTTGTCTTGTTCTAACTCGTAATTATTGCCTCATGACCTTTCACTGTGAACTTCCAAGAAGAATCTGGATCCATCTTCTCTATATCATCCCATTAGGCAGTTGAAGTGTACTTTGTCATAATTTTGCAGTCACTCTTGATGTGCTTGTGGTCTTCCTTGGTGGTATCGTTGGACAATAAAGTAACATCTTGAAAGTCAGATAAATTGTGGCAATGCCTCTGCAAAGATTCTGGATCTGAACTCTTGGCAGGCAATAAACTTCCTAAGATAGACAGTATGGTTGACAGATGGATGTCTCCATCCATTATCTTTAATTGTTTTCTGTTGAGGCTGACAGGTGGATCAGGCTCAAGCATCTCTGATGCTACCCTAAGGGGATTTATTCCTCTTCAGCTGTTGCCAGTATCCTATACCTATCCTATTAATACACACCTGCAAGCAGAGAAGGAACCTTCCTTCTCTTGCTGATTTTGGGACCGTCTACCCCTAACAAGTGTTTGGGTGTAGCCTCTAATTGTTCTTTCCTGTATGCCACATGGTTTTCAGGTTTTTCTCCTCTCCAAGGAGAAAAGAAATCCAAAAGAATCTCCAAAGAATCTTTCCATTTTCTGTTTGCTTTCTCTTTTATTACAGTGTCTGCTTCCTTAACCTCATTACTCCTTCACCTGATGGCTCAGTGCCTGGGAAGACACATCTCCCTTCTCGCACTCCATCTGGGTTAGGTCTCCAGCAAACCATGGGTGGTTGCTTCAGCTAATACCTGGGAGTGTGCTTTGTGACCCATCACTTTCTCATGGTGACAGGGCAGACCAGAGGTCCCATGACTCCAGAGGTCCCATGAACCTCTCAGACAAAGCTTTTGGGCTCCTTCACATCCTCTCTCACACTTACTGCAAAATCTCTGCACTATTCTCGTTACTGCTGCTGCTCAGTGAGAGGTTTTCACACACTCCCCCCCATCACTGCTGCTCTCTCTTTTTCTCCTCCTTCTAGTCAGAAAACAGCTGAAATCAGTCAAAGGCATATGCACTTCTTAATAAGGAAACAGCAGAGGCACACCTTCCTTTTCTGTCTTCAACAAATGCAAATGGCTGTTTCTCAGTTACTGTTACAGAAACACACTAGTCAGCTCAATGTTTTCCATTTTCAATCCTTTTAAAATAATAATCTCATCTTTGCTCTGATGCTCCTGTTATGTTAGCTCCTGAAAGCTTCATGACTCTGTAAAATAAAAGCATAGAGGGCAATCAATGTGGCTGAAGTCCCATCTTGACTCCCCATATTCCTTCAGAATTAACTCAATATTAGGTATTCACAGTTCCCAAGCAATTCTTGAAATAATAAAAAAAAAAAAGAAAAAAAGAAAATAAAAGATTCTTGACCTATTTCTTGCAGCCATTGTGCAGCACAATCTCTTCTGCACTTATCTTTTCTATTTCACTTACACAAGAGGCAATTATTTTCTTCCTTATACCCCTCAGACTATTATGAGTTTGGTAGTAGCTTCCATCAAAGAAAGAGTTGCATTTTCCACATAGATTTCTAGATATTTATAATTTTATCTATATGAGTATTGTATTTTAATTGAACTTAGTTTTCTGTCCTAGTTGGGGTTAGTTGATAAATTATGGAGAGTGGCTTGGCAAGTTCCTCTGCCAGCTCCCTCAACACTCTTGGATGGATCCTGTCTGGCCCCATAGACTTGTGAGTGTTCAGGTGGTGTAGCAGGTCATAAAGAGTTTCCTCCTGAATTATGGGGCGTTTATTCTGTTCTCCATGTTTGTCTTCCAGCTCAGGGGGTTGAATACCCTGAGGAAAACTGGTCTGACTATTAAAGACTGAGGCAAAGAAGGCATTAAGTACCACAGCCTTTTCCTCATCCTTGGTGACAATGTTGCCCTTTGAATCCGATAAAGGATGGAGATTCTTCTTGCCTCTCTTTTTGTTGTTAATGTATTTGTAAAGACACTTTTTGTTATCTCTAACAACAGTGGCCAGATTGAGTTCTAGCTGGGCTTTTGCCTTTCTAATTTTCTCTCTAACCTACCAAGAACCCTGTACTCTTCTTGAGTTGCCTGCCCCTTCTTCCAGAGATGGTAAACTCTCCTCTTTTTCCTGAGTCCCAGCAAGAGCTCCCTGTTCAGCCAGGCCAGTCGTCTTCCCCACCGGTTCGTCTTGTGGCACATGGCGACAGTCTGCCCCTGAGCTAGCTGGGCTTTTGCCTTTCTAATTTTCTCTCTAACCTACCAAGAACCCTGTACTCTTCTTGAGTTGCCTGCCCCTTCTTCCAGAGATGGTAAACTCTCCTCTTTTTCCTGAGTCCCAGCAAGAGCTCCCTGTTCAGCCAGGCCAGTCGTCTTCCCCACCGGTTCGTCTTGTGGCACATGGCGACAGTCTGCCCCTGAGTCTTTAAGGCTTCCTTCTTGAAGAATGTCCATGTTTCCTGGACCCCTTTGCCCTTCAGGACTGTCTCCCAAGGGACTCTCTCAACCAGTGTCCTGAACAGGCCAAAGTTGGCCTCCAGAATTCCATGGTAGTGGTCTTGCTAATCCCTCTCCTTACTTCACCAGAAATCGAGAACTTTACCATTTCATGGTTGCTTAGCCCAAGAAGGCCTCCAGCCACCACATCTCCCACCAGTCCTCTGTTTGTAAACAGCAGGTCAAGAGAGGCACCTCCCCTGGTGGGCTCACTTACCAGCTGTGTCAGGAAGTTATCTTCCACACACTCCAGGAACCTCCTAGACTGTTTTCCCTCTGCTGTGTTGTATTTCCAGCAGATGTCTGGTAAGTTGAAGTCCCCCCCGAGAACAAGGGCTAGCAATTGTGAGACTTTTGCCAGCCACTTGTAGAAGGATTCATCTCCTCTACATTCTGGTTGGGTGGTCTATAACAGACTGCCAACAGGATATCTGCCTTGTTGTCCTTCCACTTCATTCTTACCCATAAGCTCTCCACCTCATCATCACAAACTTCAAGCTCAATACAATCAAAACATTCCCTAACATACAGAGCCACCCCACCACCCCTCCTCCTGAAGAGCTTACAGCAATCCATTGCAGTACTCTAGTCATGAGTCATCCCACCATGTTTTTGTGATTGCAACTATGTCATAGCTATCTTGCTGCACAATGGCTTCCATTTCCTCCTGCTTTTTGCCCATGCTGTGTGCATTGATGTAGATGCACTTGAGCTGGACTATAGATTTCACCACCAACATTGGCATACTGCCCCTGGGCTCATCTCTGCTGAGCCCAGTTTTATTGCCTTCCCCCTTCAAACCTAGTTTAAAGCCCTCTCAATGAACCCCACCAACTCATGAGGAAGAATCCTTTCCCCACTTTGAGACAGCTGA
>NW_010323821.1:25212-112988 GCF_000700745.2 Antrostomus carolinensis | reverse complement strand
GACGTGATATGATATGGAATGTCTTATTGGCGTATCCAACTGGACCTCCGGGGATGGTGACTTAACCACTTCTCTGGGCAGCCTGTTCCAATGCTTGACAACCCTTCCAGTGAAGAAATTTTTCCTAATATCCAATCTAAACCTCCCTTGGAGCAACTTAAGGCCGTTTCCTGTTAGGAAACCCATTAGGCATTTCCTATTGCTTGTTACTTGGGAGAGGAGACAGAGACCCACCTTGCTACAACCTCCTTTCAGGTAGTTGTAGAGAGCAATAAGATCTCCCCTTAGCCTCCTTTTCTCCAAACCAAACAACCCCAGTTCCCTCAGCCACTCCTCATAAGACTTGTGTTCTAGACCCTTCACCAGCTTTGTTGCTTCTCTTTGGAGACTCAGTGTCTTTATATCTTTCTTGTAGTGAGGGGCCCAAAACTGAACACAGTACTCAAGGTGCAGCCTCACCAGTGCCAAGTACAGGGGGACAATTGCTTCCCTGGTCCTTCTGGCCACACTATTTCTGATACAAGCCAGGATGCTGTTTGCCCTCTCGGCCACCTGGGCACACTGCTGGCTCATATTCAGCTGGGCATCAGTCAGCGGGTGGTGAGCAACTGCACTGTGCATCACTCATTTGTATATTCTTTTATTATTGTTATAATTATTATTTTATTTCAATTAGTAAATTGCTTTTATTTCAGCCCACAAGTTTCCTTACTTTTCCCTTCCAATTCTCTCCACTACTCCCTAGGGCAGGGGGGTGGGAGAGTGAGGGAGTAACTGTGTTTGGCTGCAAGCTAAAGGAGTGAAACCACTAAAATTGCTAAGTTGACCTCTAAACCCTGTCCCTAAGCACCATATCTAAACGTCTTCTAAATACCTCCGGGGATGGTGACTTAACCACTTCTCTGGGCAGCCTGTTCCAATGCTTGACAACCCTTCCAGTGAAGAAATTTTTCCTAATATCCAATCTAAACCTCCCTTGGAGCAACTTAAGGCCGTTTCCTGTTAGGAAACCCATTAGGCATTTCCTATTGCTTGTTACTTGGGAGAGGAGACAGGGACCCACCTTGCTACAACCTCCTTTCAGGTAGTTGTAGAGAGCAATAAGATCTCCCCTTAGCCTCCTTTTCTCCAAACCAAACAACCCCAGTTCCCTCAGCCACTCCTCATAAGACTTGTGTTCTAGACCCTTCACCAGCTTTGTTGCTTCTCTTTGGAGACTCAGTGTCTTTATATCTTTCTTGTAGTGAGGGGCCCAAAACTGAACACAGTACTCAAGGTGCAGCCTCACCAGTGCCAAGTACAGGGGGACAATTGCTTCCCTGGTCCTTCTGGCCACACTATTTCTGATACAAGCCAGGATGCTGTTTGCCCTCTCGGCCACCTGGGCACACTGCTGGCTCATATTCAGCTGGGCATCAGTCAGCGGGTGGTGAGCAACTGCACTGTGCATCACTCATTTGTATACCTTGTCCTTTTGCACCTGGCAGCTTTCCACTCACTCTTCCCCAAGCCTGTAGTGTTGCAGGGGGTTGTTGTGACCCAACTGCACAACCCAACACTTAGCCTTGCTGAACCTCATACAGTTGGCCTTGGCCCACCGATCCAGCCTGTCCAGATCACTCTGTAGAGCTTTCCTACCCTCAAGCAGATCAACAATCCCACCCATCTTAGTGTCATCTGAAACTTACTGATGGTGCACTCACTTCCCTCATCCAGATCATTGATGAAGATATTAAACAGAACTGGCACCAGTACTGAGCCCTGAGGAACACCACTTGTGACCGACTGCCAACTGGATTTAACTCCATTCACCACAACTCAGCCATCTGGCCAGTTTTTAAGCCAGTGAAGAGTATGGCCATCTAAGGCATGAGCTGCCAGTTTCTCCAGGTGAATGCTATGGGAAACTGTGTCAAAGGCTTTACTGAAGTCTAGGTACATCACACCCACAACCTTTCCCTCACCCACTAATCGGATCACCTTGTTGTAGAAGGAAAACAGGTTAGTGAGGCAGGACCTGCTTTTCATAAACCCATGCTTGACTGGGCCTGATTGCCTTGTTGTCCTGTGTGTGCTGTGTGATAGCACTCAAGATGGTCTGCTCCATCACCTTCTCTGGCACCAAGATCAGACTGACAGGCCTGTAGTTCCCTGGATCCTACATCTGGCCCTTCTTGTAAATGGGCGTCACATTTGCCACCTTCCAGTCAGGTGGAACCTCCCAGTTAGCCAGGACTGCTGACAAGTGATGGAAAGTAGCTTGGTGAGCACTTCCGTCAACTGCCTCAGTACCCTTGGGCAGATCTCATCCAGACTCATAGACTTGTGTGTGTCTAAGTGGTGTAGCACTTTGCTAACAAAAATGTAAATTAGGCTTTTGAAGTTAAATCCTACCTTACTGAAAGAAACAGCGATTTTTTTCAGTGAGTCCAAAATATTCCTACTTTAGCCTGCAATATTCTAACACCTATACAGGGATTCGGTTATCATTACAGATCTATGAAATGCAAATTTTTAATTGTCCAAGAGGTTACACAAGAGAGAAAATAATAAATTTTAACTATGGCCTTTGCTTTATTACAATTTTATATGAAGAGAAAACTCACAGTAAAGGTTTTTTCTTCTAAAACAATATCTTAGATGATTAGGCTCCCGAATGTCATCTGATGATTCACAGTGTAGTTCTCATTTATGGCCAATTGACACCAAATGGCAAGAACAGACCTGAGGGCAGACTGAGCAGATTATTTTTTTACAGCTGAAGTTGGCCAGCACACCAGCAGTGTAATTCCACCGTACGTTACTACTTTCAAGGCAAATGTGAACTTTATTTCTCCCAAGGAATGCAATGCAGCACTATCAGGCTTTTGGATCTTGGCCCATGAACGAAGCTTTTATGAAGCTTCAGTACTCTGATCACACTTTTGATAAATAGGGTAACTAATAACCAGGAGAACTCTCTGTATCAGCCTTTGCACTATAGAAACAAAGGGATCTCACAGCATTCTTCAGTTTTCTTTGATTGCATTCTAAAGAAAATACAACTAAAATGGAAATTTTCAGACAAAAGCAGTAAATCAAAAAATAATCCATCAATCAAGAAAACTATCCTCAATTAAGAGTGGGTACTTTCTGTTTGATTAGTTATGCCAGTCTCAGTAAGTCCTATCACCTTTAAAAGATTTTCCCCTGTACAAATCGGAGTACTACATCCCTAACTGTAGATTTGACGCCAGCCATACATGCGTGAAGATAATCATTATGCATTTGCAGAGGTGGCCATCCAGCCTAGGTCTTTCTCTTCCCAGGCCATGGATGCTTCATCAGCCAGTTTTTAATAACTTCTTTGGAATGGTGACCACGAATTCCCAGTCATCTTGCACTTCGCTCACACCTACTCCGAATACAAAACTCCCTAATGCCTCCTTCCCTGTCCCCTTGCAGCCTGTCAGTGCAGCCATTTGTTAGGGTCTGTTTGCAGCCCAGGGATGGTTTCTCCTTTCCAGGCTTATTCTCAGAGCTCCAGAGCTTTCTATAATGTAGTAAATATGCTACTGATTTAGGACTTAATTTTGGAGGGGTTATTCACATGATTGAAATAGCCACGTGCTAAATTGTCTACAGCATCAACCCCACCCAGAGTCTTTTTCCCTGGCAGTCTGGAGTTACAGACTCCTTCTGTGAGAAAATAGAGACCACACTGGTCTGTTCACTATCTGCACACAGTTCTGTGCAGCTGTCTGTCCTGTCTCTGACTGTGGCTAAAACTGTATTTTCAGGTAGAGTATAGGAACAGGACAAGGTATACAATGCTTCTCCTGAATACTTTTCCAGCCTCTGGATTCCAGCTGCTCAGGGGAAAATTTGGATGGGTTACATGTACTATTTAGAAACTGTCAGTGGATTTTCCCTCCATGAGCTTAAACAGTATCCTCCTGAACTTTTAGTAGGTGCATCAACCTGGGTCAGTGAGTCCCACAGCTCAGTTAGGACTTTCTTTTGTACCTACCCTGCAGTACTGCTGCTCATGGAATTTTCTATAATATAAGTGTATTTGAAGTTGTTTTCTAACTTTCAGAATTTATGTAAGGAAGTTATATATATAACATAATAATTATATTATAATTATGTTGTATTGCATTATTATACTATTATAATTGTTGATATATTATAATATTATATAAAATCATATTATACTACATTACATTGCAATGCATTGCATTGCATTGGATATTTGGGGGTTTTATAACCTAAATAGTTATATGAAAAATAATAACAACAATTAATTCCCAGATAGATGATGTGCAGTTTGACCCAAGATGGAGTCAAGGACCACAACTGACTTTATGAGGTCCCTCCACATGTCTACATCAAATCAGCAACTTAAAGTGCTTCAGGGCCTCACAATTTACTGCATCAACTATTTTATAACTGAAAGTTATGAGAGATTTGTCACTGGCTTCCATGGGAGTGGTACTGAGCCATATATGAACTACTCAAGGTCATACAGCCATAAAGTGTGAGGTCAAGGAAATGAATCTTTATCTCCTAACTCCTTATGTATTGCTTTAACCTCAAGGTGAGCCTTTATTCCTTTTTTTTTTTTCCCTTTAAAAATATTTTGACCAAAACCTATTATTTTCTCCATGGTTTACAGGAATAATTCCTCTTACAGTATATCTTGGTTACATTTCTCATACATTTTTGATCTGGAAAGAAAAATAACACGCAGTATCTTCCAGCTAAGTAAGTTCTCTGTTGAAAAATTAATGGAGCAATTTTATACTTCCTATTGATCTGATCTTCCAAACAGGCTTATAAACTGAAATCCAGTTTTCCTCAGAGGAATCAAAATCTGAAGTCTCATTCCATGCTTGCCAATATTTTTGGACACCTTTGAATAAGCTAACAGTAAAGTGAGGACTTCTCCAGGGTCCAGAGGTGTTGAACACAGGCAGAAAACCCACTGGATAGTTTGTTGGTGACCGAGACTTTTGCCCTCAGTTACATGTCCTGGAACACGTGGAAAGACATTTGGCTGCAGCTATGACCTCCCATTCATTTTATGGTAAAGATGTCGATGAAGCACGAGTAAAGAAGTTGTGAAAAATATGTTTCAGTACTTAAATACTTCCAAAATTCATCCCCTCACCAACACTCCCCAAAACAATCTCAACCTTTGTGAAAGTTTTTGCCTATATTGTTTATATTGAAGATCATAAAGGACAGCCAGCTACAAATGTGAAATTCTTCTAAGGGCAGAAATATTATTTACTAATGTCATGTTCCTGTGCTGCCAAAGAGACCAGATGCTATGGCAAAAGGAAAAACAACTTGGAAAAAGAAAAGCAGTAATCCCCATTACGATGTTCATCTCTAACCATTCTCTGAAGGCACTTTATGAACCCATTTGCAGGAAATGAAACCATACAAGGTACAGACTTAGGAGGAAAAAAACAGCGTAAGCTGCTATTTATGTACTCTGACCTCAGAAATTATATCAGATTGACTGTCAGTCTCTGTAGAACAAATCAACAACAGCCCCTGACATCAGGGATTTATTCCTTTACTTGTGTCATTTGATTCCCAGAGATAGCTGTGGATTTACTGCTGTTTGCTGACAAGCAGAAATGTGGCTATCGCCTCAGACAAATCAAGAAAATATGATAGGAAGTTGTTTTAATTAAAAGAGAAAAGCAAAAGGGAATCACTAATGTCATTGAGGAGAGCTGCTTGCTAATTATCTAACATAGAATGGTTAGGATTGGAAGGGACCTTAAAGATCACCTAGTTCCAATTCCCCTGACATCAGCAGGGACATCTTCCACTAGACCAGGTTGCTCAAAGCCTCATCCAGCCTGGCCTTAAACACTTCCAGGGAGGGGGCATCCACAGCTTCCTTGGGCAACCTGTTCCAGTGTCTGACCACCCTCACAGTGAAAAACTTCTTCCTAATATCTAATCTAAACCTCCCCTCTTTCAGCTTAAACCCATTTCCCTTTGTTTTGTCATTAACTGCCCTTATGAAAAGTCCCTCCCCAGCTTTCTTGTAGCCCCTTCGGGTACTGGAAGGCCGCTATAAGATCTCCCCAGAGCCTTCTCTTCTCCAGGCTGAACAGCCCCAACTCTTTCAGCCTGTCCTCACAGGAGAGGTGCTCCAGCCCTCGGATCATCCTGGTGGCCCTTCTCTGGACTTGTTCTAACTGGTCCATGTCTTTCTTATGTTGGGGGCTCCAGAACTGGACTCAGTACTCCAGGTGGGGCCTTACAAGAGCGGAGTAGAGGGGCAGAATCACCTCCCTTGACCTGCTGGCCATGCTTCTCTTGATGCAGCCCAGGATATGGTTGGCCTTAACATATGTGGGAGATGTAGGCTACTACAATTAGCACTTGGGAGAGACGGGATACAGCACAGAATTTGCATCACTAACCAAGGCAGTTCCCAGGTTTGGGATGTCCCAGGACTGATAGCACAGGTCTGGCACTTCTCTTTGTCACTGTCCTTGCTCTTTGCAGGGGTATTGGTGGAAAGGAAAGAGCAGGGCAAAGAAGTGTATCTGTCCTGTTATATCTGATGCAGGGTTGTGGTGGTTTTAACCTGGCTGGCAGCCAACAGCTACATAGCTGCTCACTCACTCTCCCCCAGCCTGAGAAATGAGGAAGAGAACCAGAAGCATAAAAATGGGTTGAGATAAAAACAATTTGATTATAAAAATAAAATGAAAGAATTTAAATAATAATGTCAATAATAATAATAACAGTAAAAATGGAAGATACAAATGAGTGATGCACAGTGCAATTGCTCACCACCCACTGACTGATGCTCAGCTTGTTCCTGGCTAGTGATCCCAAAGAAGAGAAAATCCTGAAACCCTGATCTGGAAGAGTGTGTGTGAGACAGTGGTTTCCTGCCAACCCTTATTTGTGTATTGAACATGACGTTATATGATATGGAATAACCCATTGGCATATCCAAATGCCAATTAGGATCTGTTAATCTTACTATGCTCCCTCCAGTTGTCTTCTGTGTCTGTAGACTAGCACAACGTGGGAAGTCGGAAAGTCCTGGATTTCTTAACCACAACTACTGAAAACCAGTGTATTATCAAAATTCTTCTCATACCAAATCCCTTACTGAAACCAAACCACAGCACTATTCTTGCTACTAAAAAGAAAACAGAACAAGGGTGAAGCATGTGTTTTATAGGTTACTTCTTTGTAGTCTTGCATGAAACAAATAGAGACAAATCTTTTCAAATTCTCCATCATTTACTCAGAATGTGTTAAGGTGACACAGAATGTTAAAATGTCATCGGTTTGCATTTTGTTAGTGTCTCAATTAGACCAATTACTCTCTATAAATTTAAAATAATGATAACAGTCTTAATCTCTACTAGAAATCAGCACATGTGAAATGTTAACAGGAAACTAAACATGGAAGTAAAAAATATTACTAAATCAGCTACCAGTCTTCTAGTACATGTCATTTCTCTCTTTTTTATATGCTTGGTGACATCTGGTCCGAAAACCCTATATATTTGTTTCTAGAAATTCAAAGAATTTCTTATATGTGAAAGACACACAAATGTGCAGTTTACAACAGTAAATCAAGGCATTTGGCTTTGCAGATATGGCTTGGCCACAAGATTTTTCAACTTCTTCTCTGTCTACACAGAATTTCCTTAACCTGAGAGAAATTATTTGTGTATTTAAAATTCCATTTTATACATCTGCAAGGAATAGTTTATAAGATATGCATAGGACAAGTTCTGAAATGGCCAACAACTCTAAGCAAGGAGCCAATATTTTAGGTATCAAATTTCTTTACAGATATGGGATCATGTTCCTGGAAAAAAAGAAGTGTTTTGTGTTTTTTTCCTTAAGAATTAATCTTGGGAATAATCTGCTTTGTTATTTTCACTAGTGAATTTGGCAAACCAGGTTGGCATTTCTCATATGAATTTTCTAGTGCTAATGCCATAAAGCTGGTTGGTACTATTAATATCAAAGGCAATATGAGTATTTTGTACAAAGCAGATAACCCTGCAGCTTAGGTGGTTAGAGCTATGATGAAATTTAACAGCAAAAAAGTGAAACTTCAGGAATTTAAACATCCTTAATGAATGAATAACATGAATAACATCCTTAAATAGCAGTAATGGCTGTAGCAATTACTACTGTGAGTTCATAAACTGAAAACAGCAGGAGGAAAAGCTGGGTGTGGTGATACATTAAGGGATAGTCATTGTCTGGTGACCTTGTAAAATCATGTACGGATCAAGGCTGTATGACCAAAGCTGTGGTTAGAGCCTGGTTGGAGGACTGGACAGTGTCACAATCACTCATGTTGAGTTGTGACTGTCTAATACTGGTTTAGTCATGTTGTGAGAGTAGCCAGTTGTCTGCCAACTCATCTATACATGGAAAAATCTATGTGAGAGGTCTTTTCCCTATTGGTGTCATAGTGGTGACTCACTCTAAAATATTACTGTTTCAATTCTAAATGAGCCACCATGTCACAGGGCCACGTGAACTCAGGGCTCCATTGCCTCTTGCGGAAGAGCCAACAGGCCTCCTACTTTAGCTCCTGTTCTCCACTCCTTCCTGATCACCTAACAGGACCTGCCAAGGTGATAAGTGATGTGATTCTGGATCATAATCCACTTTGTTTTTACATGGCAGTTATAAGAATTCACATTTTCTCTGCTTTTAACTTCAGTCACTAGTAACCAGATGAAATTCCAAGCTTTACATTAAACAAGTCCCCTGGAAGCAGGGACTGCCCTATAACTGAGTGGTGTCAAATTTAAAGCAGTTTGAATTTGATTCCTTTGCCTCTTAAAATAACTTTGAAATGGCTTTCACACCAATTGCACAGGCAGGCAAGATTATTGCTACATAGAATGTGAAAAAATATGTTTGAAATAATTCAGTTTTTCAGAGTGTCCAGCCTCCAAACAGTAAGACAGTAGTCTGTTATCTCCTACACCAAATTTAATGAACAACATTGAAACACTGATTATAGTTCTTAATTTTCAGCAGAAATAAACGCTGAATCCTACCAAACCTTTACCATTAATAATTATATTTTGATAATAATATGCTATAAATATTTGGAAGTTTATACATTAATAATTATATGTTATTGTACTCCCTGAATGCAGCTATAACTTAAACAGTTGGCAGAACAAATCTTGATTCCCTGCTTGCAAAAGTCTTGACTATTGGAGAAACCTTGCTAACAATGATATAGATTATTGCAGCACTTTCACTTTGTTTCTTTTTCAGTACTCTTAGTCCCTGTCTCCAGACTTTCATAAAATGATTTTTTTTCTTAAAAACACAAAAGCTGTCTGAAGACTGAACATTTCTAATGTCTATGCTTTTACCCTTTGAACAATTTTCATGTTTTTCACAAACTTGCTCACTGCATTTTGTAGGCTTTTGACCGTAAGTTTTGTCCTGGCTCTATATCATCTTAATGGTTTATGATCTCATAGTTCAGTGAACTTCTGTATTGTCTTGATTTTACTTCCAAGCCTTGAATCCTGATCTGAGGCTGTCTCCTCTGCTCTGGCTCTTCTAATTGCCTTTTTTTCTAATCCTCATTATACTCTACTTGGGAATTCCACAAGCCTACCAAGTCAGCATCTCTAACACTGGAGACACAGCTTTGTTATGCTTCACAAAGGATGTTGAGCCAGGTTCACACACTCAAAGATTTCTTAGCAGGGTCTATAACTGCTAACATACATTGACTGTAATTGTTAAAGTTACTCTGGGGGAAAAATAATAGAAATAGAAGAAGAGAGAATGAGCAAAAGAAAAAGCTGAAAGGCTTTCCCCAGAGCCAGTCAGGAGAAGAAGTGATGGAGGTCCCCAGTTAAACAACCTTCCCACATGCCCTCTCCAGTGCAGCAGGGTCCCCTCCAAAAAATATCTTTCCTGTGGTAACTACATACTCTTTGTCAAGACCTGCCCAAACCCTCTCTTGCAATTCTTGCTTATGGTGCTATCACCACTGGTAGCAGCATGATTTGATGAAGGGTGGGTGTTTCTCTTGGTTGTTGTTAAGCTCAGTGCACACATATTGTTGGCTCCCATAATCTAAACCAAAAGCTGAAACCAAGGATAGGAAAAAAGGGAGGAAGGAAGGCGAGATTCTCATGCCAATGACAAAAAGAAGAATAATGACACAAGCAGGGTTTGTAGGTGTAAGGATATGAGAATAACCAACATGAAAGCAACAGTATGGGAGCATCAAAGGAGAAATACAGCCCTGGAGGCTCTGGAAAATGCTGTCTTGGCAGCCTGAATGAGTGGGTGCAGAGCTGGCAGTGAAAGGCAGGCTCTGGAGTTGTGACTGCAAGGACCCCAGCAATGCACAAACTATCTCTGGCACTGAGTAACATTATGAAGTTAAAGAGTTTCCCTCACTTTTTCACTTTGTATATGAAACCATATTTCAAGTTGCATTCTTTATAGGATTATTATACAGTTCAAATCTCTAATAGACCCTGGTAACTGCTTTGCTCTTCCTCACTTTACTGCAGAGTGCTAAACATATCTTAAGCTTCTGCCAAGAAATATTAAATAGTTTCTTAAGTGCAAAGGAAAGATGGGTTGTTTTCTGTTCTTGATGTGCTCTGAAAAGTTAATGAAGAGATAAATGAAGAAAATGGCTGTGAAGGCAGGAGGAGAGCTTGTATTCCCTTCTACTATCATCAACTAAGTCTAACAGATCCCATTTACACCAGAATGATTGATTTTCTAATAAGTCAAGTCAGAAAGCAGTCTGTTTTTATGTTTACCATCTTTCTTTGAATATTCTGCCTGGGCCTCCATAGAAGAACTGGCTTTTGTGTAAATGAAGTCTAAGTAATCTTAGACATCTCAAAAAAGACAAGCCTATGTGTGCCCTGCTTTGCTTCTTGATCTCTGTGTAAAAGAAAAATCTGTGTAATTTCTAGTTTGGTTCTTAGGGCTCACTTAATGACAAAACCTCATTTTCGTAAAAAAGGGTCTTTCCCCTTAAACTTTGCCTCTCTCGATTCAGTATCTTTAAGAAAGCCCTTAGGTCTATCTTCATTGCCCCCACTTCCTCGGTGCAGAGGCCTGAAATTCCCTTCTTTGGGTCCTGTACCCAACCATTACAAACTCTGACCATTTGGAGATTGGGCTGTTGCCTCCACTAGGAAAGAGGGCTGTTGATAGCCTTTTTTTGACATCTCAGGGAGGTAATGGAAATAAACCAGTGGGTGTGAGATATGTGATGAGGTCCAAGAAGCTCCAAACAAGTGTTGAGGACCACTGTAACTGCAGAATACCGCCTTGCTTGAGCTTATGATGACCATAGGGAACAAGTCCCAACAGTGCCTGAGGGAAGAGTTTAAGGTTAAAAGCTGACATTTTTGGGACCTGGCCTGTATATTTGTCCCATGGGGCAAAGAGCTCTGGTGGGAGCATAGTGACAGCCATGTGAGAATATCCAGAAATACAAGAGGAAATTTGCCCTCATGATCTTAAGCCCACATCAGGAATGATCAGGAAATACAGTTTCTTTCCCACTGGGAGGAGGACAGAGACCACCCTGAGCAGAATAAGCTGTTCCACCACCTAGCTGAGCTTCCAGAATGAATATGGATAGTAGGGGAAGCAACTTAAAAGGAAAGGTATCCAGGAATGAGAAGGTCAGTCCAGAATCTTGAGTCCAAGTGGAAACACATATATTGGTCATGATTGTCCCTTGAGGGTGGTGGATCAGGCAATACCAGTGGGCCTTGTGTCACACACAACCACTCATTCCCCTGAATCATAGCCACAAAGATTGTGAAAAGATAGTGTTAGAACAGGTGATAAACTACAAAACCATCCAGTTCTCCGCATATCCCCCAGGATGAAGTTGCTTCTGTTCCCACCAGTGGTGCTGAACAGCACTAAAATTCATCAGGAGTGAAGGACAGAGGTGAGCTATTTATTTGTGCTCTGCTGCTTAGTACAGCTGCAGTACCCTGGGGTAACAAGACACTGTTGCTAACAAAGCGGGTATGTGCTTTCATAACATTTTGTGTAACTGGGCACAGAGGGAAAGCTGGCCTGACCCAGGAGGCTGAGGGTGGCATTCCAAAATGTGAGAAGATGATGTACACCTCTGCTGTGTCCAGTGTGCAATAAACCTCACAATGTTGTCCAGTTCCCTGAGGACACTTAAATTAGATCACTCTGTTCATATGATCTAAAAAACTTTTCTAGAGAAACCTCAGTCTGGACATTGGTTTTGTTGATGAAGCCAGTGCAGTGTCTCTCCTCCTAGATTACACAACGATGTACGTGTGACCAGTAGCCTAAATGATGGATGTCCTCCACAACAGCAAACATTGCCATGGATTTACTGATGTCACAGAGATACATGTGACTGATACATGTGTGGCCTGGTGAGCATCCACAGGTTGTTTGCTCTTTCTTTTGGGACCCCAAAATAGGTAAGCTGTTTATCTCAGGCTAGGGAGGGCACTGCTTTCATTAAAAGGGGGGGATGGGAATATAACCTTGATCAGCTTAAAAATACTGTCTGGGTTGAAAGCAAAGGCAACACTGTGAAATTCAACAGCTTGTGATATATATGTAACTTGATGAGATGACATGATCTAGTAGTCCCTGTGGCCCTATTATCTATGAAAATTATGTGCTTCTCAGTTAGTCCTAACAGTCATCAAAGCAGGCTCATAGTCACCTAACTGCAGGCAAGTAGTGGTCTTTTTAGGTACACCTTGGAGATTATTGGAAAATTCAACCTGAGAGACCAAAAATACAGAAACCACCTGGCAGTGGTCAAGATTCAGCTGATATAACATACAGAGTAAAGATTGATGTCGGAGGACCCATCTTAGTGCTAGAGCTTAATTAGGGAAGTGTTGCAGCAGGTTTTGGTTGAGATAACTTTATGAGGCACAAACCCATTATGCAGCTTCACATCGAGAGGAAAACTGCAGAGCTGAAAAAGAAGTGCCATAGCAATGAATGCAACCATAACTTTTCTAAAAAGTTGAGTCATTGCTAACATCTTTTAATTAAAAAAAAAAAGACTGAGCATGACACTTTTTTTCATTAGCTTCATGGATGGATTGAAAATTCATCAAAGTGAGGGAACAGTAGCAGTGTCTGCTTCTGCAAAATATTGAGGCAGATGTAGTACAGCCTAGCCCTAACAATGCACCTGAAGGAAAGCCAACACCACCAGTTTGTAGCTCTGGCTTGCACTCTGAGCAGTGTCTGTCAGTGAGCAGGCTATGCTTTCCTTCCCTTTTTGTCTAAAATTGAACATCTACAAACAGGTTCATGTTAATCAAAAGTAGAGTTTGAAAAAGTTACGGAAAGAAAATGAAAAGATAGTGAGATCCCTGCCGTGAAGAGTTTTTGGTCTCCTGTAACAGCTGTCTTTTCTGCAGAACGCAGAAGGGTGCAGATGACCCTGATAAGCCCTCCCATTTACCACTCTGTACAAATCACACTGCTGAGACTGGTGAATGTAAAGTAGTATAATATTATACTATCTTAAAAACTCCATGGACATGGTGTTTTTCTTCTTTTTTCTTTTTTTCTTTTTTTTTCTTTTTTTTTCTTTTTTCTTTTTTTTTCTTTTTTCTTTTTTTTTCTTTTTTCTTTTTTTTTCTTTTTTCTTTTTTTTTCTTTTTTCCTGAACCTGCATAAGTAAATGTTAGTTTCCATATACAGCTCAGCCAATGGAAGAAAATACAACCCCTGGACACACATTATCCCATCCAGCTGGAGTTGGCTGCCTTGCTAGACCTGTTCTTGCTACACCCCCTTGTTATACCTAATTGCAAGTTCAAATTTACTGCTTTGGCTTCAGTGAAGCCCAAACTACATGTCTGTCAAAGCTGAGTTTCATTTAATGGAAGTACAGAAGATCTGAGCAATCAATCTAAAAATTGTTTAAATCATCTCATCATTTTGAAGCAGCTGCTGCTTTGTCCTTCTTCTGGTAATCAGGGATTCTGAGGTGCTGGGTTTTTTTGTTTGTTTGTTTGGTTTTAGGCATCTTCCTGGTTGGGTTGGAACAAATCCTAGGATTTTAGCTTATACCTCTTCAGTTATGAGCCCTTGCTGCACAGCTGGATGAACGCACTAACCCTCTCTAGCTATGGACTTGTTGATCCACGTACCTGATTTTGGAAGCTGTTAAATGTATGTGTGGAAACCTGAATAAGCTACAGCTTTTCCAGTTTCTTTTGGTCACTAGGAAATTCTTCCCATCCCCTCTCGGTCCTGGCCACTGGCTTTTGGGACTTTGTCAGAGATCTCCAGGCTTTCTGGAGGAGGGAGAGGCTCCCAGCTCCCTGCTGTCTGCACCCCTCTTCTTTGCCATCTCCTGCAGCCTCAAGAACCTTCTCCTTATTTAACTTGGTTCAGAACTTTGCAAAGGAGCACAGCAAATAACTGAGAATACAGAAATAAAATAAATACCATCTGTTAATAAAAATTAGCATAAACAGTGGAAATTTAAATATGCAACTGAAATAACAGGGAAATCCCTTATTATGAAATGATTTATTTCTCATTCTAACAGATAAAAGCAGACACTTCCATTTTATGCATATATATCTATCTCTATATCTATCTGTCTATATCTATATCTATATCTATCTGTCTATATCTATATCTATATCTATATCTATATCTATATCTATATCTATATCTATATCTATCTATCTAGCTCTCTCTCTTTTAGCAGGCTTTTTCAGCCTCAGCAATTAAACAGCTAAGGCAGGAATTTATGTTAGTAAGAGCAAGGTTTGGGCCTATAGACCTGCAAAGTGACATATGCATGTGCTTCCTAATTTGCTACAGGCAAAATCAGTCAGGTAGCCTTTGACCAAAGATTTAAACTGTCTCAGACAGTCAGTCTGAGTTTGCCTGAGAAGAATTAAGACGCTGCTCCGCTGTCAGACTGGGTAACGGTTTCTGACAAGGGGTAGTCAACACATCTAGAGCTGGATAGGGAAAAGTACATCATCTCCGTGGCCTAAAAATTCTTGCATGATTCAGCCATTAGCAGGTAGTGTCACTTCCAGGTGGACCATCTGAACGTCGTTTGTAGCTGAGTCTGTAGCAAGAGAGGGAAGCTGATGTTAGACATGCCAGAGGGAAAATGTACACGGCTACGAACAGATTTCATAGGGTTATTTTCAGCTTGTGTCTTGACTTCTTTGTACTCAGCTCCCCAGTGGATCTGAGACACCAAAGGGATTCAGTAAGGAAACTTTTAGCATTATTAAAGGTTTTCTCTGAGATATGGTGAATGGCCCTGAGGGCACCACCAGGCCTTATTGTCCTCAATGGCCTTCACCTGGGATCACCCACCCAGGACTCTGGGCCCCATCCCAGCTCCAGCAATGCTGCAGGAGTACTGTTCAGTCTTATCTCTGTGCTGCCTCTGACCAGGCTGAGGTTCCAGCTTGTTTTTCCCCAGAAATGTCAGGGGCTGTTGGTGGCTCTGTTATTGACACCTGCTCTTCCCACAACACTTGTCCCTGAGGTCTCCATGGCACCCTGTTCCCCAGCCCCAAGGGAGCAGCTGGTCAGTGCTGATTTTGGAATTTGCAATGTTGTATGAAATAGCCATATCTGCCAACACCAGCTGGTAGGTCTGAAGGACTTTTTCAAAACCAATTTTGTGTGTGCTGTCCACTGCCTGTACTGACCCTTTGCCATCTCACCTGCTCTGCCATTCTGGGTATGAGTCTCATGCTTTTTCCTCTTTATGTGGGAGGGCCCTTTCCTTTAGTGATTGCCTCTGGTGCCCTCTGTCATGTCTCTTATTCATGACACTGTCCTCTTCTTACAGCTGCACTCTTATGATGAGGGAAAGGGCTATTGAGGACTCAGTGACTGCTTCTCGCCTAGGCAGGACTGTAGGAGCTGCTGAGCATGAAATAGAGTAGACTGTCTTGGGGAAAGAGCGTCAACTGGGGGAAGAGATTCACCCATAGTTTAAGACACCTACATTTAGGATTTCACTTGTAAGGATCTAGAAATGAGCTGTGTGTCTAACATTTGTGTTGGTTAATATTGTACTCCAGTGACCAAAAAGGGCACTGAAACACCAGCTCCTGTTGTGTCACCAACATTTAGAAACCTACTTTCTGAAACTTAGTCACAGACAGAGCTGGATTTTGTTGTCTGCAGAAGGGCGGTTTTGAAGATGTCCTAGGTTGCAACATATTTGCATGAAGTTCAACAAGGCCAAGTGCAAGGTCTTGCATATGGGTCAGGGCAATCCTCAGTATCAATGTAGGCTGGGACATAAATAGATTGAGAGCAGTCCTGTGGAGAAGCACTTGGGGATACTGGTGGACAAAAAATTTACATGATCTTGCAATGTGCAGTTGTAGCATGCAAAAACATATTTGCATGAAGTTCACATCAAAGAAGTGTGGCCAGCAGGTTGCAGGAGTTGATTCTGTCCCTCTACTCTGCTCTGGTGAGACCTCATCTGTACTGCATCCACCTCTGGGGTCCTCAATGCAAGAAAGACATGAACCTATTGGAGCAAGTCCAGAGGAGGGACACGAAAATGGTGAAAGAGATGGAGCACCTCTCCTATGAAGAAAGGCTGAGAGAGTTGGAGGGGTTTAGCCTGGAGAAGAGGAGGCTTCAGGGAGACCTTATTGTGGCCTTGCAATTTATAAAGGGGGCTTATAAGAAGATGAAGACAGACTGTCACTAAGAAGGCCCTTAGTGACAGGACAGGGGGTAATGGTTTTAAAATGAAAGAGAGTAGATTCAAATTGGACATAGGGAATAAATTCTTTATGATGGCAGTGGTTAGACACTGGAACGGGTTGCTCACAGAAGTTGTGGATGGCCCATCATTGGAAGTGCTCAATGTCAGGTCGCACAGGACTTTGAGCAACATGATCTAGTGAAGGATGTCCCTGCCCATGGCAGGGGGGTTGGACTATATGATCTTTGAAGATCCCTCCCAACCCAAACCATTCTGTGATTCTATGATTCTGTGGGGTTAACAAACACAATGCAGGACTTTGGGGTTAACCCACATCCTGGAAGGCCAGGCGGGGTGCCATATGGCATCTCAAATACATTGAGTGCCTTTACTCAGGCAAAATTTAATAATTAGCACTGTCACTGGAGTCCCAAGAGTGATTCAGTTTGCTTTTCATCAGCTGAATATAACTCTTGGCTCCTTTGACAGTATTAACAAGATCTCCATTGACTGGAACAGGAGTTTAGATGCATCCATTTGGATTCCTATAAAGAGACACTTACAGTTAATCTGTGAGTTGAATTCCACTCTTGATCTCTTTAGCAGCATAACAGTGCCAGACTATATATAAATCCTTAGCCTAACTGGAGATTCAGAAACAAATAAGCCAGCAAGCTACTATTAAATCCTAAACAACTTAAAATGGCAAATCCTCTTCCTGTGAGAAGTTAAAATATCTTGTGTTTTTTAAATGAAAATTGGTATTCTCATTGATTTCTGATGCCTTTATACATACATGAGGCTGGACACTTCAGAAAAATACCAAATATATTCAAATTTTTAATGACTTTGTGAGAGCTGACACTATAGTTATGTACAAATGTCTCCTGCTACTTGTAAAATAAAGTCCTAATCCAGCTGTCAGTTACAGTGTAGGCATTCTTTAGACCATTAGTGCTAATAAGGAATGCAGTCTCTCCTCCAAGGTTCTGACAACACTGACTGTCCATCAAGGTAATACAACTGTTGTAAGAATAACCCTAGGAATGTCAGTCCCATACTTTGTCCGAACAAACTCTCTTTGTGTAATAAAGGCAATTTTTATTTTCTTGTGTAGACATCAGCAGAGAGATGTGTTTTTGCATTTCAGTGAGTGTACGCAATTCCATTAACAGGAAGAGATTGGAATGTGCAGCAAGGGAGGCTGTATCCTAAGGCATTAGTTCCAGAGAATTGCACCGTCTTTATCTAGGAGTACAGAAATGTCATCCTGGTCTCTTTCTGTAAATTCTGTAGAAACTGGTAACTAACAAGTGCCTTTTTTCTCAGAGATGTTTTTATGAGAATTTTCTCTGTTTGCCAGTTGTGGAATAACAGCAGGTCGTAGATTACCAAATGTCTCTCTGTAACGCCAAAACCATTTATTACATATAAGATAATGAGAAGAAAAATATGTGATTATGCCAGAAAGGATGTTGTGTCTCCTTGATAGATACAAGATTTCATGGGTAATCAGCTAGATCCCACTTTACCTAGGTGTGCCTAAAAATGCTTTATGCTAAAAACTGTAGGAACTTATAAAACTATGAAGAGAAGAAATATCTTTTTAAAAAGGAAAAATGTATTTTATCTCTGTGCATTTCCACCAAGGTTTTGAAACTTGCAAGCCAGCCTAAAGCTAGACCTGTAACCAAGTGTAGGCACTGATGTTTGGATCTGCTTTTCAAAAGCACGTTCTATACACACAGGTTTGAAGTCTGTGGCTTATAAGTAAATATATAGTCTCCTCTTAGGAAGTTGGAGAGAGTTACAGAAGGTGGATTTTTAAAAATTGACCACAATCTTTTTTTTCATGTTTATAATCTATGAATGAAATTTCTCAGGAAATATTGCTGGGCAACTCTTTATTCCACTGAGAGAGATTAGAGAAAATGAGAAACTGAAATGGGGCTGCAGTTAAGCAGGACTGGCAATTTGTCACTGCTGCGGGACTGGGAGAGCAGAGGGAATGACACTGAGGCTGAAACACTAAAGAATGTCTTCAGAGTGAAATTAGCAGCAGTGTATTTGATGGAAACAAATTTTCTTCCTTTATTCAATGTTTTTGTGTCAGAAATTGGAAAGTGCAATGACCTAATTATTTCTTTATTGTACTGGCGTGGCTTCAAGTGACTGCCATTTTATACTGATTGAAGATTATAGTTGCTAACTGTGCTGCAGTAGAAATTGCACATGCTCTTCCACTTCAATTTGAAAGCGTTACATTCAATGAAAACAGTCACTCTTGCTAGGAGTAGCAGTTCAGAAGTTTGTCCCACAGGTTCTCCACTATATTAAAGCAGGGAGATCCATGGGGAAAGAAAAGAAATTAAAAAATAAAAAAATTTGAAGAAAACTATTTTTATTTTCTAGTCCTATCTCTGCAAGATAAATACTGGAAGACCTTGTTCAAGTCACTTGTGCTCTTTATGTATTTTCAAAAGGAAATAACTCTCCCTTTATTTTTCAGTGAAGCCCCTTAAGTTTCACAATGTTTTAATTGTCAAGAATTACCTGGATGCAGTCCAGAGATTCAGTGACAGTGAATACAAGCCATAAAAGTGTTTTCCTTAAAGATCAAAGGTTGAAGTAAAACTTATATCATCATCTCACTTACTTTTTTTTTATTATGTGCAAGTAACATTATAGACTTCCCAAGGCACTGACTCAGCCTTGAAGTAAAATGTAATAGTTTATTGACTTGTCATTTTATCAAACTACCTACGCATTGTTAAAACACTACAGGTGATGGTAGAACTTGCAGTAATTTCTACATTCATTGGCTACTGTGGTGGTTTGACCCACAGTGGGACCATGAGTTCCTGCGCTCACTCCCCCAACCCAGTGAGATGGGATGGGAGCCACGGGATTAGGAATGAAGGACAGGGATGGCTCACTCACCAGTTATGGTCATGGGCAAAACAGACTCAACTTGGAGAGGAAAAAAATCAATACAATTCTTTGCCATTCATCTGAGTAGACATAACAACCACATCTTAGAAAACCTTCCCCCCACCCCTCCCTACTTGCCAGACTCAAATCCCTTTGCTCCCAATTTCTCTACCTTCCCCTCGCAGGGACACAGAGGACAGGGAATAAGGGTTGCAGTCAGTTCACCTCTGCTGCTCTTCCTGGCATGATGTTCCAAAGTGAGCTTCCCATGGAGTCACGGACCTCTTTGGGCTCAGCTCCTGGCTCCAGCATGGGGACATCTATGGGATATAGACTCACCCCCCACTCTGGGAGTCCACCCCTGCTCTGACTGTGAGTGATTCTCAGGGTCACAATTCCATCACACTTGCCCTCAGACTCAGCTTCTCTGCTCCAGCGTGGAGTCCTCCATGGCCTACACGTGGGTCTCTGCTCCGCTGTTGAATCTCCATGGGCTGCAGGGGAATTTGTCTTCTCCTACTCCATGCGGTTGAACTGGGTGTGGGTCTCTGTCTTTTCCTCTGGCAACGAAGGTGTCTCTCTGTCTATCTGTCCTTTGTTTAGGCCAATGGTCATCTTTTGTCAGGTCAACAGTCTCTCCTCCAGGTTCACCCCCACTTACTTCTTTTCAGGACAGTCCTTCCCCTCACAAATATGGATTTGCAGAGGTGTTTCTCTAGTGCTCATTGTCCCAGCCTGGGCTGGGGGGTCTCCACCTTGGAACCAGGGGAGCTTTTTGGTCTGACAAGGTGGCCCTTCTCCCACTACTAAAAAAACTGTGTTTGTCCCTGCCCCCCCAAACCCAACACAGCTACATAGATCTGCCCCCCTCTGTACTTCTGCTATAAGATAATTCGCATATGTGTTTAATTAACGTTAGGTTTTAGTGATATTAATTACAATTTAACCTGTCATTATGGCTGATTCTAGATGCTCAATTTGAAAGGAGATGACAAATTTGTGCCTGGAAGAGATGGCATTTTTTAATTTTGCAGATGATTAAAAAGTATAGGCCAAATTCTGTCTCTAGATTTCACTGAATTCCTCCGAGGTAGAATCTGGCCTTAGTTTACAATAGACTTATGCAAGACTGCAAAGAAAGTTCATTTACACAATGTTGAAATGACAATGTTCTACAGGGTATATGAAACATCTCAGCTAGCCTTTAACTGCTAGTGAGCTCATGTAGGTTCAAGTTAATTACTTTTTGGCACAGAGAGACCTGAAATCTTAGTTGCTTGTTCTGAGCTGTCACTTATAAATTAACTGTCAAAATCCCCCAAACTTGTGTGAGTTCAGTGGCTTATTACTTCAGCCAAAGGTAGCACATAAGCTTTACATATCAATTTATAAAACAGATTCGTTTTGCTACTGCAACTGTTAGTAAGGACATTACTTGTCTTGATGCAAGTTCCTTTGACTCACACTTTTTAAAGTTTAGGTACGTAGCTGCCTAAGCCTAGGAAACTAGTGAAAAATCTCTGTAAGTGTACACCTCACGAGTGAGAAATAGCTTAAGTGAGACAATATAACAACTTCTGTTTAGAGAAGCAGGTCTCCCATTGACATGAGAACGCTTAGGATTAGACCTTTTGTGAATAGTGTTTGAGTTCTTAGGGACTTTCTCCATTTGTTCAAAACATTTCTGAATTGTGTTTTGTTAGGATATGTTAGGAAGGGCCTGACTGTAAAAAAAGTGTAGACCCAGATAGTATTTTACCATATCATATGAAGTACTATCATACTTCATATGATACGGTTTATGTTGCATCCTAGTATGCTATAAATTAAAAGTGTTTCATTTTGTAGTCTGTTTTTTGTTTCTCTTGTTGAGTTCAGTCCAATGTCAACATCTGAATATATATGTAAACTGAAAGGGAAAGAAATTTCAGAACTGAGTGGCTGGCACTGATTTCAGAAGTCTGGTCATAGTAAAATTTGAAAGCCTTGGCCTGAGATACCAAGTACTTTGGAAGATTTCTCATTTAATATACCATTAAAACCTGTTCATGCTTTATTGCAGACAGTGGTATTGACTTGTGTGTGGGAAAACTTTCTTCAGCAAATTTTCATTGCATATATTCCTCCTCTGTGGGTTTTTGTGTGTGTGTGTGTGTGTGTGTTTGGATTTTGTTTGTTTGTTTGTTTTACATGTGTCTTTAGGGATTTTCTGAACTGGTCAGTACCTAGGAAAATATTCCCATATCCTGTCTTCTCTTATATAAAACACCATAACTCTGCCAAGACTCACTACTATTTGGAATGTGGCCAAACAAATTATTAGTGGCAATTGTTCATTTGAAGACTAATACCTCAGCCTTCAGAAGTGGAGGGAGAGAGCCAGTAATTGTTGAAGTTATAAAAGGCATTACACAGGGCTATATGCAACCTTACAGGAAAATGTTTACTCTTTTCTGCTTTAGGTCTGTCTCTGCTTTTCTTTTTTTCTGTAAGGAGAAAATTGAAAGCAGTTTCTTTATTTTATTTGCTGATTTTCCAGGGCTTTACTACTTGATCTGGTGCTAACATCTATGCAACTACTAGTCAAATTTGTCTATAAATATAAATATATTTTTGCAGAAAACTTAGACCAAACATAAATGGAGCTTTTCTCCCTTACTTTCCTTTCTCCCCCCCTCAGGTTCTGAGTGCAACTGGCAGCAGATACCGCAAAACTCTGATTTGGCAAAATTTCAGCATCTTTGCACACAAAGAAGGCCTGATGACCATGGGAACCATGTAAGATCATGTGGGACAGAGTCTAGTTAAGAGATTTAGATGTTTTAGCTAAGGTTCATACACCCCTCTCAACATTTTTGCCTCTTATCTAATAAAATTTATTTTTCTTCTTATTTTGTTTGTTCATTTCCTTGGTTTCCTTTTTCTCAATGTAAGATGATCATATTTATCAGTCAATCGATATTTTGTTTGTGATGTTGTAATTTAGTCAATGCATGGTAGGACACTGTAGATGATCAGGATCCTCACAATAATTTTTTTTTCCCACAAATTCACTAATGATTTACATTTTTGTTTTAGATTTCACTTAGCCTAGAGTGAACATGAAATAAACAATTCAGGTTGGTGGAGTTGAGAAAGGGGCTTAAGTGAGGTGAGAATTCATCTGAAAGGCTTGAGTAAGGTGCTTCAGAAATTTTTATGTGCATATTTCATTGTGTCAGTGTTGTCAGATTTCTTGTGAAGGACCTAAACGTGGATCTGATTTACTTCCATGAGAGAAGACTAACTAAAGCTTATGGAAATGCAACACATCATTACTCCTGTAGCCTGCATGCACAAGTCTAATGCTACAAAATGCCCTCTGTAGTTGTAACTAGTGGTAGTTGCAGGAGATTTTTTATATAATCAGGGTATAATCAAGAAAAAAAAGAAGTGATGTAGTGCATGGGCAGATTTTACTGGCAAGATTTTAATGTGTGTGCATATCATGAGTACAAGGTTAGACAGTTGACCTGCAGAGCTGAATATCACTGCATACCCTCCTGAATGCTGCCGCTGAGCAAAGCACTGCAAATTCCCATCATGGAAGAGAAAAAAATGCTAAATCTGAATGGCAGATAAATCAAATATTCCTTGGAGCATTCATTTGTGGAAAGGAGATCTTCCCTGGTGAAACAGGCTGGGAAGACTGGTTGTCTCTCTCGTGTTAGAGAGATTACATCTGGATGCAATTTCTTCAATTAATCTTAGCCATCTATGGGTTAAATGCATAAATGTAAACTCCCTTTGCCATCAGTAGAGGGAAAGAGGCTCTGAAGAAGGCAACTCATCCCCTCTTTGGACAGTGGTTTTAGAGTGGAGTGCCATGATCAACCTAAGTCTGTATGAGATGTGATGCCGTTGAAATGACTGGCCCCAAGCTCCCTTCTGTCCCCACCTGAGCATCTTTGCTACCTTCCCTGTGGTGGGTCTAGCAATCCAACAACAGTTCATTGTGGTGGATCTCTGTTCTTACCTTTTTCTTCTACAAAAGAAAAAACACCTAGTGTTCACCAAGCTGGTCTGACTCAATTAATGATGAGCATTACCAACCACAGAGACTTGGCTGGGGCTAAGCAAAAGTTAGGTAGGATTATAACAGCACAACGGCAATGAACTGGTAAAAGGAGATTGTGAAACTTCAACCTCCCATAGCCAAGATTAGTATCAGTTTGGATTTTCCTATTTCTTTCTTGTAATTATAAGAAATTGAGATAGCTAATGCTTAGGGGGTTGAAGCTGGTTGAGATGAGTAAAGTAAGACTTTTCTTTGACTGGTAAAGTAAGAAAAACTTGCTATGGAAGTACTGAAGAACTTGGCTTAATTTTTGTACAGAAAAGCATCCAAACTACAGTCATATTTAGTGCCAGAAATAGTTAATAGTGATAGAGGTTTTTTTGAGAAGCTATAACTAGCTGCTATGCATTTACTGGGAATTTATCCAATATTTGTTTCCAAACATAAATAGGCTTCTCTGGAAGTAAATTAAAATAAATATTTATCCTTTTACTTGAGCTTTGTCTCTCTCTTCTAGTCTTCATTGTTTGGTTCACTTCTTGTTCTTTACTTTCATAATCTCTAGCAAATTGTAAGATTTATAATAACGGTGTTGTCTTCAGGTAAGGTTATCTAGATAACCTGGGAGTCCAGCAGCTGAACCATTCTTTATTTATGCTTTTCCTGAGGAAGAGAAAAACAAAAAACTTATTTTCTAAAGAGAATTGACAAAGCTAGTGGTAAGATCTAGTCTGCCTAACTTGGAGATGAAGCTGGTTCTTAAAATTTAGGTAAGTATTGGGACAGTGTATCTGAGGTAAATGCCTCAGGTTGACACATAATTAATGACAACTTATTTAGGTGGTTGATATTATCCTTTCTAATAATTTGAAGGTACCTTCCACTCTCCACTACCTATACAGAGGTGGCAGGCATTAGTTTTAAGAAACTAGTCTAAGCTAGTCATCCTAAAATCTTTTATTATCCATGGACAGAGTTACAATGAGGGTGCAATTATCAGCTTCATTTAGACACCTAAAATGGGTCAGATGAGTAGCACCCTGAATATATTTATTTTTCTTCATGAAAAAGGGAGTCCTGGGTGATTAGTTCAGGTGCAGACTTCTATACTGTAAAGCTATAGCTTTCAAGGCTAAGCTTACTCATACCTTAGTTACTGAAGATTTATATCCATGACAGATATCCAGTTTAGGGGACTAGTTGCCCCTGTCTACCTATAACTTTTTCCAGATAACATCTATGTGGCTTCTCTGTGGTCTGCAAATGGAGGAACTTCATCTGTAGCCTTCCCCTTTGTTTGTATAGTTACAGGATCCATCTTATTTGCTAAGCTGGTCGCTTTCACAGAAATTATAACTATTTATAAGACAGATCTGTATATAAGAATACCTAGAGATAAACATCTGCACTGTAGATGTTTGAAGTTAGGTAGGTTGAATCCCATCCAGACCGGTCATGCAAAACTGCTTCCATAGAAAAACAGGCTGAAATGGGTCAGGAATTTAAAATAATTGCTTCTCCCTACATTAGTCTAAATCAGCATTTAAAACCAACGTAACACAAAGTACAGCAACACAAAGTACATTTACTGTGTGAGGGGAATACACATTTGAAAATTTCCATTAGACTTCTTTGAGGGGTACCAAGGGTGCAGTGTGAATTGAAGCCCTAATTTTGCAACTGGGCTTTCTTCTTAACTTCAGCAGCACAGGATTAAGTCAATAGCGAAGAAGATGTTATCAATTAACATGTACAATAAGTGACTCTTTGACTTAATTACCTGCAGTGTTATCCTAGTTGTGAGAGATGCATTAGCAGTAGTACATTTACAGTGCACACTTGTCATCAAAACAGACTATTCAGTTTCTCCAAAATCACACTGAAACTCAGGTTAATTAACCTAATACTTTTGTGAAACTTTTTCATGGCTCAGCAAACTAAATATCAAAAATAAACTTAGCTTCCATTTTGTCAGTCTGAGTGATGCCAAATGATCAAGAATGTCAAGTCACCTCTTTGAATAGACACAGAAAAGGCTGCATTTGTCCTGCTCCTGGCAAGACATAACCAAATTTACCTGTGACTAACAAAAAATCATGCTTGGTAAAAACACTTTATAATTAAAATAGCAGGTGTTCTTTTGTTCAGTTCTGCAGCATAGTTATTAATACACATACATTTCTCAGTTGTTTCCTGGGAGTAGAACAGCAGTTTAAACAGAAGTAGCTCCATTATATTTCTGCCTTGTTTTGCTCTATCTTTATTCTGTTCTGGTGACAAGTTCGCTTGGAGGTTAAGGTAGTCTAATTGCATTAGCCATAAGCTTTAACACTAAGGAGTAGTTGGATGCTATGATTTTTCTGGTAAAGCTGACTAAAGAAGTTCCTACCTCTCAAACTCAGCTACACATGCCTATCCTCTGGAGGCAAGTCAGTCCCCCTTTCTGAATCTTACTCAGATAGTTCAGATACATGTATGTTTATGCTCTAAACTGAATCAAGACAGTGATCGAGACTCTGACAAATTGTTCAAAAATATGGTTTTTTTTAACCTTCCTTAATCCTGTGTTTATAACTAAATAAGGAATGTGTATGTTCAGATCTACACCAGGAAATTAAAGATCACATACATTCAATGAAATAAAAAACAAGATTAAAGGCAAACCCATAGAAGCTTTATATGCTTTTGCTTTGTATTAGCTAGGCCAGCCCTGGCTTTCTTTAATTCTGTTTCTAAAGAGAGCATCAATGATTTTTCCCAGCATAAAGTGCTATAATTTCTCCCATTTACTTGTGATAGGTGTGCAAGATGTTGTGAGTTGCATCTCTTCAATGTCTCTGTAGCTTCCTGTTTGATGCTGAGTTTCAGATGATCTTTTCACAGCTGCTTGCAGAGAATTTTCTTGGATTAGCAACCCAGTAGAGGTAAGGTACTTTTATTAGTTAATAAAAAAGAACAAAAGTGTGTGGTCTTTTGGGAACAGTTAGTTTCATTTGTGCTGCTGGATATGCAACATAGTGGTGAGGGTCATATACAACTTGCTGACATTTGATTGCAAGGCTTTTCTCAATGCACATCCATCTTCTCTGATCGAACGTCCCCACTGGTTTCATTCTCTGACTAGACAGCTGTACTTGACCATAAAGTCTGCTATAAAGAACATGCTTTTGTACCTCACACTGCCTAATTTTCAGCTTCAAGATTCTTCAGCATATTCAAAGAAACTTCAGTAGTAGCAAACTTCTGCTTGCTTTTCACCCAGCTTCTATCTTAGCAAGGTTGTTGTGGTGGGTGGAGCCATCCTTTGAACTGAGACTGGAAAGCAGGACACATGTAATAGGTTTCCTGCACATAGGCAGTTGCTTTATGTACCAGTTGGACGGTCACTATCTTTCCCATTCTTCAGATGACTTTTCAGGCAGCTTCTACTATGAAAAAAATGCTGGCATATGTTTCTTTTTGATGAGGTGTTTGATTAAAAAAATCTTGTGTAAGAGGAAGAATCGTTTCTTCTTCTAGGACAGTGGTGGGTGCCTTGTTTTGTTTTGTTTTGGGTTTTTTTTTTCCTAGGGTAAATAGAAATTACAATGCTCAGTATTTTAAAGCACAGAGGTTTTTATTCAATCTGTGCACCTGGCCACCCAAGTTTAATTTATTTTAATTATGCAGCAAGAAAAATACAGAGACTGTGGTTCAGATCCACAGCCATTGTAAACCATGATGGCTCAGAGGCTTCATGGCCACAAGACTTGGCTGAAGCAGAATCCTCTCCCTTTAGGGGAGGTGCACTTTAAGTTTTATCTTCCATCTGCGGTACCACGCTACACAAACTTTTCAAACTCACATGGAACTTCAGAAGAAATATAGAATTTATCAGTTCATCTATCTTTGTTTATAATGTAGCAAATCTATGTTTCTTGCCTTCTTTTGATAACATTTGAAAAGCAATCTTTGTCAGTGATCATTAGAAAAGCCTGTACAACTCATAACCTCCTTCCTTGTCTGCCATTGTTCATGTCCCAGTCAAACTTGGAATATGAAATTGCATATCAATTTAGTTTTAAATCAAAAGTGAAATTATAAACTGCTTTTGTTAATAAGTAAATTAGCTAACTGGGTCCACATTCATAGGAACCTGAAGCAGGACATGATTCCACAAATTTCCCTTCCCTGTTTTGCTGGTAAATCTTAATCATAACCCAAAAGGCCTGTGCCCAGTAATGAACTGAAACTCCAACCCCAGTCTTATTCAGTTCCTGGAATGTCTGTTAAACTAACAAGGGGCCATACAGATAGGTGTAAGTCTTAATTTCTTTCCATTACAGAGATGTATTGGGTTTGCATGTCAAGGTTTTGGTAGTGGGGGGTGTAGGGGCATTGGGGTGGCTCCTGTGAGAAGCTGCCAGAAGCTTCCCCCATGTCCAACACAGCCAATGCCAACCGGCTGCAAGTGGGACCCACTGCTGGTCGAGGCTGAACCCATCAGTAGCGCCTCTGTGGTAACATAATTAAGAAAAAGGGGAAGAGAAAAAAAATTACATACTTTGCAGCTGGAGAGAGGAGTGAGAAGATGTGAGAGAAACAGCCCTGCACACACCAAGGTCAGCGAAGAAGGAGGGGGAGGAGGTGCTCCAGGCACCAGAGCAGAGATTCCCCTGCAGCCTGTGGTGAAGAGCATGGTGAGGCAGGCTGTCCCCCTGCAGCCCATGGAGGTCCATGGTGGAGCAGATGTTCACCTGTAGCCCCTGGAGGACCCCACGAGGGAGCAGGTGAATGCCCAAAGGAGGTTGTGACCCTGTGGGAAGCCTGCACTGCAGCAGGTTCCTGTCAGGACCTGTGGCCCCATAGAGAGAGGAGCCCAGGCTGGAGCAGGTTTGCTGTCAGGACTTGTGACCCCATGGGGGACCCGCGTTGGAACAGTCCCTTCCTGAAGACTGCACACCATGGAATGGACCCAGGCTGGAGCAGTTAATGAAGAACTGTCATTCATGGAAAGGACTCACGTTGGAGAAGTTTGTGGAGGACTGTCTCCCATGAGAGGGACCCCACGCTGCTGTGGGGGAAGGAGTCCTCCCCCTGAGGAGGAAGAAGTGGCTGAAACAACGTGTGAGGAACTGACCCCAACCCCCAATCCCTGTCCCCCTGTGCTGCTGCAGGAGAGGAGGTGGAAATTGGGAGAGAAGTTAAGCCTGGGAAGTTAAGGGAGGGGTGGGGGGGGAGGTGTTTTAAGATTTGGGTTTATTTCACATTATCTTACTCTGATTTGATTGGTAATAAATTAAAATTTGTTTTTTCCTCCAAGTCAAATCATCTTTGCCCGTGCCAGTAACTGGTGAGTGATCTCCCTCTGCCTTTATCTTGACCCATGAGCCTTTGTTTTATTTTTCTCCCCCCTTTCCAGTTGAGGAGGGGACTGATAGAGTGTGCTCTGGTGGGCATCTGGCATCCAGCCAGGGTCAACTCACCACAAGAGGAATATTTTTCAGTAGAAATCAGCCTTAATACAAGTATTTTGCATTCTAATCAGCATGATCAGAGTGTTCGTCTCCACCTCACTGTATTGCAAAATATCGACTTGGTGGCAAAAAGCTATTAAGCACTTAAGAATAGTAGTTCTTATGGTATATGACTCACATACTTATTTCTCATATGCTGTTTAACTTTCCTATAGTTGGTAGATTAATTGAAGTGGCTGTAAGTTTTACTCAAACAAAGACTGCACTCCCTGACTTACTGTTCTTCCTTAAAACTAATGAATTGCCACTGTCCTTAATTCTGGCCTAGATAAGATCTATAAGGCTATGGCACAGACAGCGCTGTCTTGAGCTTGTCTATGGTAGAGCTCTTTGGTAAAGAATTAGACAAAAATTAATTTGGTATGTAATGGGCCACAGATAATTTATTTTTCTGATCTTCAAAAAATAGTCTAATGCAATGAAGTTTTATGCACATTAGGATAATATTTTCCTACAGTTTTCATTTCAAAGCTCTCACAGTTTTGTTAGACAATTTAATGCAACATCATAACAAAAGTAAGTCCAATTTTCTTGGCTTCCAACACACCTTTATTTTGAGCAAATCAAGCTTGTAACAACAAGAATTAGAGCCATAGTCTAGCAGTGCACAATAACAGCTGAATCTGTCACAAAAGGTGCATTGATTTATCTCCATTAAAGGATAGAAACCAACCGCAACAGATCACACTAGAGCATTTAGTTGTCTAGCTTCTAATTTACGTCTCTGTGTCCTTTAATAAATTAAAAGAGAGCCGTTAATCCCTTTTGTTAAAGTTGCTGAAGACTTTTAATTTGCTCCTTGTTTTTTAGTTATTGATAATTTTCAAATGTTTCATTTCTAGAAACCCCCTTTGAGCACCCAGTGGAACATTGCTGCAGGCTTGTGCAAGTTTTGTTCTACAGAATCAGATCAGTAAAAAGTAAAAATGAGTCAAATATTTCTTTTCTGCCCTAAGTGGGTGGAGGGAGAGCGACAGAAAAATTGATGAAGTGTTTTTTGAGTACAGGGAGATCTAAAAAGGGCCCATGTTTTAAGTAGCTGCATATGAAATGATATGAGATGAGTGAAAAGGCTTGAGGCTGGAAGTGGAATTTGGCAGGGAAACAGCATTTGCTGAGAAGAAGCATCTGTGGTGGTTGTGAGGAGAATTGGTTTCATTTGACCAAGCTATAAGCCAAATTATGAGCTGTAGCTGTAAAATATGCAGCTTTAAAAATGTATGCTGCACACATACACATGGGAAAGTTAGCTACATAATGAAAAATCTTGTCAGGTAGATTGGTGCAATTAAGAAAAAGCTTCTTGAAAAAGGTATCTAGCAAGCCTTGTCAGGTGCTAAATGACTGCTTGTGCAAAAAGGGTTCCTACTGACTTTGTAAAAGACATTGTGCTGCACTTACACCTCCCAGGGCTGCATTGCTTGCTGGCATGTACAAGACAACGGATGAAACAGGGTTTTGGTTCAATTCTGCATGGTTTCTAAGAACCTAAACTTTACCTGAAACTGAGAAGCTAGTATCTGAACCTGGGATCCCCTAGGCAAAACTTATTGCATTAGGAAATGCAAACCACACTTGGTGTGTCTGGTTTCATTAGATTTAGCTGTGAGCACTGTGCCACACTACAAGGAGGCCAGCGGGCCAAGACCACTGTTAATTTTCGTATCAGTGAGTACAAAGGTACATGTTCCTTTGCAGGAAAGCTGCATTCCCAGCTGAAGGTTCAAGAATGTCCTTTTGTGCCTCTGTATTCTGAGTCTATGGAAGAAGATGCCCACACAGCTACACTGTATTGCTGCTGCCTGTCACTGTGTGTCAGCTTCCACATCAATTCTGTAGTGATTTTTGACATCATTCTGCAAATCTCATCAGAAACAACACACTGGGCATATAGCCCAGGTATGATCATAAGGTATGAACAAATTTTGTTTAAAAAGGGTAACAGTCTACATCAGATGAAAGAAACAAAAGATCTGTAGGAGCTGTCTGTAGGAACAGGGGTCTTGTCAACAGAGGTATTTAAGAGATCAGTTCCAATTGAAATTATATCTTAATATCACAAATTCCTATAAATTTCATCTGAGGAAAAAAATAAAAAGCTTTGTATTAATTATTTTTGTGACCACTCAGCTTCTTTTGCTCTTGTTTCTTTCCTAAAATAACTCATTAGGTGCAGTCCGCTTTGTATTATATGTGCTTTCTCTTCAGTACCTCCTGTTTGCCATCAGTTCATGTTCAAGTTCTAGCCAAAACATCTGCAGAAAGTTCATACTCCTGAGACCACTAATCACGATATTTACTTAGTTATGCACTCATAGTAAACATCCCCAGCTAATACAAAAGACAATTAGTTTGCTGATTCATGGCCTTTTTTTTCTTAAGTTTCAGCTAGGGGAAATAAAAAATAAGGTTAAATGTGCCTTTGAAAAGACAGTCTGGTTTACAAGAAAGCTTTGAGCTGAATTATAGATGGCTATTGATGATGAGCTGCTTGGTTCAGTACTGGTGCAAGCTTCTCATCTGGGGAGCTGTTGAGTTTCTGAGTTCCTTGCCAAGAGTTTTTGAAGTCCATTACAGAGGGCTGCCCCTGGGACCCCCGAAGGCACACTACACCCCTGGTGTTAATCAGGGAGTGTGATGAGGCTTTGCTTGAACCCAAACATCTATCACCAAAAAAAAAGGCATGGGAGAGCTCCTGGGTGGTGGAAGGTACCTGTCTGGGTAACAGCCAGCAACACGGGCTCCTACCATATTTAGATAGCTGCTCATTTAAAAATGAAAAATTTTGAAGAATTAGACATTTGAGCTCCTGTGTCTTTCGGATCTGCAAAGCAAGCAGGCACCATGCTATATTTCCCTCTCCCTGGGACTTGTTTCAGGAGGCTGATACTCGGAGAGCTGTCAGCCAGCCATGCTTCTTAACAGTGATGCTGAAGCGTTCACTCAAGAAAGGAGGTAGGAGGCATTTAAATCACTGTCTCAGGCTGCCAAGATCAAAGCAGAAATTGCACATTTTTAAAAGCGCAAAGCAGCAGAACATCTAATAGCTGTAGTGTGGCAGCTGAGCCAGTGTTAAGAGTGCAGCACATGAGTGGCCCTTGCCACTTTGGGAGATGATTGGTGGTATCAGCAGGAGCTGTGCACCCCGGTGGGAGAGTGAAGGACGAGAGCCCCAGAACCTCCTTTCAGAGGGCTGGAGCAGGAAAATGAGATTGGCACTGAGCAGAGGAGAATAAGTCAAAGAAGAGGAAGAGAAACATCCTCAGGTCACTCTAAGGATCTGGAGAAGGAACAGACAACTCTGGCTTTTGACTTTTCAGTGCTTTAAGGATGCATGCTTAGAAACTCAGGGTGCAAAAGGAGACATTTGTTATGGTGCCCATTCTTAGCTCTATCATTACAAAATTCACCTGATTGAAATTGCTGTTGATACAGGGAAGAAAACAGGGTAATTAAGGCAGCCATGTCACTACTCTTGTTTAATTTGTATTACCAAAGCAGCCAGAAACAGGAGGCATTTCTGTGTCACTGTGTGCTACTCAAATACAGACCAAAGAGATGGTCCCTTTCCTCACAACTTGCAATCTTAATATCCACAGACAAGAGATCTTAAAGACACAATGAAAATGTTGAGATGTGTGAGAGGTCCCCAGGACCTGCCTGCGCTGAGGGAAGGAGAAGGAAGAGGGGAGTGCAGAGAAGGAAGGCACACAGGGCCTTTGCCTGACACAGCAGCACTGCTGAAGGGATATGCAGGTGGGGTGAGATGGCAAAGTCACAGGTTTAGGGAGAAAATCCTTGTGGTAGTGTTTGGGCTGCATGTCAACAACACAAGGTGAGACTTGTCACTGCCAGAGCAAAAGCTGTTGTGCTGACTGAGACATGGGATTGTAACACTGGGAGCAAGTTGGCAAAACAGCCAAGACACAGTACAGGTGCATCCCAGGCTGTCTGCATCAACTCTGGGGAGCAGAAAGGCAGGTTATAAATAATGACAATGTACTGTTGCTGGGGCTGGGCAGTCAATTGTAACCATAGGTTTTTGCTTAAAAAAAAAAAAGAAGAAAAAAATAAAAGTTAATCCTCCCCCACCCTAAGATTTAGAACTTGCCAAAGGTGTCAGTTGGACAGTCCTGGAGCCTGAAGTCCCCTCATTATCCACAGAGCAGGTGCAGCATGGGAGGCAGCAGGACGGGTTTTTCGGTACTGATCTGACAAACCTGCCTTCAGCTGTCAGGTGCCAGTTTTCTGTGACAGATAAATTGTTGATCTCCTGTCAGAGTCTGCAATTTGTGGTGGTAGGAGTGGAGGGGTTCAGAAAGCGATTGCACTCTTGTTGAGAGCTGAGTTGTGGCAAACCACCCACTTTGGATAACTTGAGAGAGAAGTCAGTCAGAAGTAGTGCATTACAGCCAAGACCCATTACAGTGTAATTTAACTCAGGGCCTCACAGACAAAAATTAGGGCCTCGCTTCAGCACTTCAGCATTTTCTCACCCAAGTTCTCTGTGTTGGCTTTCAGACCCTTGAGTCATTCAATATCTCACAAATTCCTGTCTTTGATCTTGTTATCCTTCTTGACCTGGCTCGATAACCAGGGGTGTGAAGTTTTTAGGAAAGACTGGTGAGAAGGGTACGAGCCAGGTTTGATGTAGGATTGGCAGAGCTGCCTCATAGAAGTGCTTCACCTCACCATACATACTTGGAAGCTGTTTTTCATTCAGTGTTTGTCAGATGCTAAATGCACAAGCTGCTCAGCCTCTCAGGACCTTCTGTTCTTGATAGCCTGGAAGCCACCAGGGAGGAGGAAGGCTGGATGAACAACCCTGCAAACTGAGGAGGAACCAGATCTCCTGTGTCCTTGTCCTTGCAGAAGTGTTCTAACCCTTGGCAATCATGCAAGGAGCAAGGACAACTGCTACTGCATATTTTGAGCTGAGACCTCTGCTGCTTGAGTACATAGACAGCTCCTAGAATACCTGGCAAGGGCCTCTTCTTTCTGAGCTAGGTATGAGGATGCCTGGTCTAGATAACATAATTTTCTACATCTCTAATGTCTACCCCTAGTTTCCCTATCTCCATGGATGGAGCAGGTTTTATAGGTTATAAACCCACGGTTTTATTCTAAACTAAGGATTAGATCAAGCAAAACTGCAGCACATCTGGGCACCTTGGAAAGCACTGGTCAAGTAAAAAAAATCTCATGCTTTAGATATGCGTGATAGATAGGTACTTACAGTTTTTCTCAAATTTTCTTAATGTCTTGAGTACTTTTTGCATCTCACCTTCAACCTATAATTCCTTATTGTCAGAAGCCATAGTGTAGCCTGGGACTTTAGTTTATTCTCTTTGTTATTCACATTGGGGAAAGTGGTTTGTAAACCCCTTGTGCTCGTTTAATGCTTGGAATTACACTGATTGTGTTTAGAAGTTTCACTAGTTTATACAAGGACCTTAAAGTACTATCAATATTCTTTGGGATAGCAGTATGCTTTTTTGACTTGCATTTAGATATTCTACACTGCCACTTGAAGATGTCACTATTTTCCAGTATCTGTTCAGAATTAAATGAATGGTTTCAGAAAGATCCGCACCTACTTCCTTTTCAGACAGATTATCTCTGTGTGTGCAACAGAAAATGTGAACTTTATCATACACTTCACTACCACCCTTTTTGATGTCAGTAGTAACACTCCATCAGCTTCAGATAGGGTGGATACAACTTTTAGCCTGATTTAAAATACAGAATATATATATATATACACTGAATATTTTTATACCATTGCTTTCCACTTTGCCATCTGCATCTACTTTATTTGAAGGAAGGCTTGTTTTCTTCTGAATACGTTTTGAGTGGTTTTTAGTATCTTTATCAGTATTGATTGCTTCCCTTATCTATATTTTTCAGCATTCCCTTTCATCCACTCTTTATGAATCCAATCTTTATGCATTTATTTGTTTCAATTTTTTATTAAACAGTAATTTTTAATCCTTTTTTTTTTTTAAAGCAATAGGTTTTTTGCATACAGCATTTATGTAAACATTGATTTTAGAGTATTCTTGAACCACATTTAAATCTATTCAGGAATGACAACAGTGGCTTTAATTTTTATAAAACTGATTTTTTTGAACAGCATATGTTTATACATCATCTGTTGGTGCCATGTCTGTTTGTACAACATCAATGTAATCAGATCATGATCATTGCTACTTAGGCAACAGTTAATTTTTAGGTAATCTTGTACTGGTGACTGGCTTGTAAAATATTGCATCCCCTGGAAACACCAGGTGATCAGCCCATTTGATCTATATACACCCTTGGGGAGACTCGTGGTTTTAGGAACAGTCTACCATGCCTGAACTGGCAACTTCAAGGCATTCACTTCTCCTCCCTCCTCTGTGAAAGTGCAGCATTGCCAGGTGTGACTATGAGATGAGTTTGAGACTCTGGAACAATCTGGTTGGAAACAGCATTGCTTCTTTTGCCTGGTAATTCTTCTTTTGCTAAGGAGGGATGAAATGGGTGAGAATGTAATTCTACAGACCTCAGACATTACAGATTGGAGGCTTCTGCCCAGCTGCTAATACTTTTCTTGCTCTCTGCTGTCTGAGCTGACACCCACTCGTCTAATCACAGAGACTCTATGTCAAGCCCTTGGAGGAACATTAGTGTTGTCCAAGGTGGCAGAGTCCCCTTCTGATGTTCTGCACCCAACAACTGGAAAATGTCCCTCCACGTCCCCACCCCTTTGGTCACAAAGAGGGCATTAGTTCAGATTACATTGCCATTTATTTATCTTTAAGAGAGGAAGCTGGCACTTTGCATATTAATAGATTGAAATCTTACATCCATTTTCAGCGTTAAACAGGGCAAACAGTCAGGAGATATTTATAGTAAGTTCCCAACCTTACCGTAAGTTTTTACATTTGAAACACTTGGGTAACTGTGATAGTGTAACCACTCAGCTTCTTAAGTGGTTGCCATAGGAGGAAAGAGAAACATTTACATGCAGCGAAGGAGAACTAAAGCAAGCCTTGCAAGGTACTGTTCTGCATTATCTCAGGCACTTCAATGTCAATGGGGAATTGGGCATGGCAGGCATCCAAGGGCTCAGCTTTTTACTACCAGTGATGTTGCCTCTAATGTTTTTCTCTTTGAAGGAAATTCATCAGATGTAAAACCTGAAGACACATTATACTGTTCTGATCATCCTCCATTACTGTTGATCCATATGTGTTTTAATACAGTCGACCCCAAATGTTCAAAATTCACAAATCACACTCCCATAAGTGATACTGGGTTAGAAGCCAGAACTTTTTAAGGAAGAAAGCATAAATAATAAAAAGGGGTTTTATTTCCTTCTCTTTTATGAGCTGCTAGGACACGTATGAGTCACTATCATAAGGATTCTTTTGTGAAAGTTAGGTCTGGGTATTTCTCCTTGCCTTGCCTTTCCTTTCACCTTCCTTTCCCTCTTCCCTTTTCTCCTTTCCCCTCTTCTCTCCTCTGCTTTCTTGTCTTTTATTTTTTTTTTTAAATACATGCTGAGATTCTCAGAAATAATACCATAATGAACTATAAGAAAAGCTCTCTGTATCACAAGCCTGTTAATAAAAGCCAAAGCATTAGCAATACTGGAATTTACCCTTGTGGACGGGGTTCCCAGGCTGTTCTTTAGTTGTCTTTTTGAACACGTTTTTGAAGGAATTATGCTTCTTTCTCTCTTTCTGCTTAAGAGAAGCCCTGGGTAAAAACGTGTCCTGCTCCATTCTATGTGTCTTGGCTTTTTATACATTGAAGAGAAAGATTTTGAGTTAGTCTTGTGCCTGGCTTAAGCTCTTTAAAGGAGGGACAGTAAAGCATATCAAGTCTGTGAGATAAGTTTCTAGCTTTCTGTGGACTATGGATTGAAAATATGATTAAATCTGGTATATTGTTTTTAAATAATTAGAAAAAATCCTTGACTATTTAAAATGACCTGTAAAAAAAAACCAAAAACAATCTTGTTTTAGACCATAGAAGTGGCATTCAATAACTCAAGTGTCTTGCGTGTCTACATATGAACTGGGTGTCAAATCTCTGCTACAAGCGATGGATATTTCTGGAGGAATTGACTTGGCTAAACATAGGGCTATAGATTCAGTCTCCAGAGTCTGCTTCAGAAAGAGCAGTCTCTAAGTTTGTGTTTTGACCACCCTGTGTAGGTAACTGGGATGCTCCTGAGCATCTCTAGTAGTACCAGACTCCTATGTGACTCCCCACCTGGCCATCAGAAATTGCTCAACTGATATGTGGGTGTCTGCTTGAGATGAATCCCTCTCCACATTTGGCATAAGAAATGATCTATTAAGTTATTCTAAATACAGGCATGTCATGCATCTTTGATGCCCTAAAACATCTGAGATAACTGCACTAGTCTGATAGAGCTGTTGTGAGGCTCATGCCTTAAGGGTATGGTGTGGAGTGGTGGCTGGAGGTAGGGTGGAATGCTCCAGGGCATCTCACATGGGCCTATGGACCAGATAATGGGCAAATGAAGTGATTTCTGATGTATTGTCTAGATTTCCATGGAGTATATTGGGAATTAAGACACCCAGCTCACAACAGACACCTTGAACTGTCTTAATCTGTGAATAGAATCTGGCTTTGGTTGTTACAAGGTGCAAACATGTACAATTTAAAACTCAGATCGATATTTCAACCAGTGGTACTTCTACTACCAGATGTTACCCATCTGCACAAGCAAAGGTGAGACATTCTCCTTCATATAAGAGAAAAATCAAAGGCAATGATTGCTTATACAATGGCATTATTTGTCTGTTTCCAGATTATTATTACATTTTGTCTTTGTATGTCTGCTTTTTTTTAGTTCAGTGATGTATTTTGAAATTTGTATTACACACTTTCAAAATTCCCAAATGCGTTATTAGAAAAGCACAACAAATTACAGGCTTTCAACGGCAAGATGCATATCTGCCTCCTTGCATATGCATTTTATGTAAAAAGATGAACATGCTTCTAATTTGTTCACTCCTGTGTAACCTTTGTATTATGGTTTTCCTACGAGAGTTTCAAAAATTTTTATGGACCAGTGGATCTTGACTGAAGGAACAAAACAGCAAATACATTGTTGCTTTTGATTAAGGCTTATGCATACTAATAAATGCTAATGTCATTTTCTAAAGCACCAAATAGTGATATCAGACTCCAGACACCCAACATAAGAAGGACGCGGACCTAGTGGAGTGCGTCCAGAGGAGGCCAAGAGGATGATCAGAGGGTTGGAGCACCTCTCCTATGAGGACAGGCTGAGAGAGTTGGGGCTGTTCAGCCTGGAGAGAGTAGTTTTAGACTAGATATTAAGAACAAACTCTTTCTTGTGAGGGTGGTCAGACACTGGAACAGGTTGCCCAGAGAAGCTGTGGATGCTCCCTCCCTGGAAGTGTTCAAGGCCAGGTTGGATGAGGCTTTGAGCAACCTGGTCTAGTGGAAGGTGTCCCTGCTGATGGCAGGGGGGTTGGGACCAGATGATCTTTAAACCATTCTGTGATTCTATGAATCAGTGGATTAGTCTCAGGGAGATGAGAGATGGATAAACCACTAAGCACAAAGATCACAGATTAAAAAGGATAATGGAAAACTCAGAGAAGAAAGAGTATATTTTAAAACATTGCAGTCAGGTTACTTTTGTTGCGGTGGGTCCCTGTGTAGACCTTCCTTTTTCTTCCCAAGGGCTCATGTTTCCGTAGGTCTTGCATTTCTGCCAGTCCCACAGGGCTGCTGGTGTCCAAAATAGTGGTAGACACTTGTGTGTGGGCAATGAACCAAGCAGGTGAAGGCTTGAGGTTTTGCCATTTGCTGGGATCGTTAGGACACGTTTGGCCTGCCATTTGTGGAGATCAGTGGGACTCATTCTGGTCCCCAGAAGCCAGATGTCTGGTGTCTTCCCAATGCTATCTGAACATCCTCTCCTCCTATAAAGGATTCCTCTGCTCTGGGGAGTCCTGAGATTCTGTATTTAGGCAAGTTTACCTCTTCATAGTACCACTGAAAGCAGAGATATTACGTGATCCCAAGTGTGCCTCTGAAGGTCACTGTATCTCATGTAAGAATTGTCCTAGTCTGGTCTTCCCAGCATACATACAGGGAGATTTTACTCTACCTTGTAAGGATAAAACAAAGATCTGCCCTGACTAAACTGGAATCCCAGAATTTAAGTATAGCTGTGAAAAAAGCGAAAGAATGAAGGGATACTTTCAGCATGAAGTCAGTCAGCCATGAAAAAATATTGCAAAGGACAGGGAAAAATTAGTGCCAAGGATTGAGTTGTTATAGATCTTTGTTAACTGAGAAAAGAACAGAATGTCAGATTTTTCTCTAGGGGTTAGCAGGACTTTCTACTGTATTTTAGGTGAACAACAGAATTGTGATGTTCTTACATGTTCTTTTCTTCTGATTGAGACAGAAAACCATTTATCACAAGGACTTGTGTTTATTATGCCCCAGGTGAGAAATGAAGGATACATAAATGTAATTCTTCCTTTCTGCTGTAATTCTGAGACCTGCTCCAGCAGGCTGTGATAACAGCTGCCCTCCCACAAACACAGAGCCACATGATAAGGTTACTGTGAAAAAGATTGGTTAATTGGACTAATTGCACAATAGCATAGACTCTCAGGAATAGTCACAGGGAAATAGAAATCTCATAACAGGCAAGAATTATTTTTTAAATTGTCACTTCAGCAGAGAAGACAGCTAGATAGCCACTGCAGGTTTTTTTATACTCAGAAATCAAATCTTCTAGAGAGCTGATGTCTTGGATGAACAGGGGTGAGTCTGAGCCCTGTCCTTGCCAGGCAGCTTTGGAAAGAAAGCCTTTTGGTGTTGACTGGCACATGGTGCAACCAACACAAACACTGCAAAAGCTTGAAGCAACAACTGTTAAACACTAAGCAAAGGAACCATTGCTATCTATTCTCCCTTTATAATTCTTAAAGTATTTGGAAAATGCTGTAAGCATTTTTCAGTCCTTTCTCAGCCTTGTTGCTACTTTTCTGTCCAGTTTTAACCAGGGTAGTATAACAGCACAATTGACAAGAGATAGGATATTTTCTGTTTCTTAATAGCAGAAGCTTGCTGTGCCCTGCTAGTTTTCCTACGCATTAGCCAGAGGGAAACCTGATGTTTTTGCTTGTCTGATACATTGAAAAACACCCCATCCAAGGAATTAGAGAAAGAAAATAGTGACTGAACATACAAAATAGACAGCGAGATGGCAGCTGGATGATGGCAATAATATGTAATCTTGAGAATGAATTTTGTTCATTAAGCCTGCAGGGATCCCACACTCAGCTGCTGTAAAACAAGGTCTTTAAAAATTGCACGTAAAGACTAAAATGACCATAATACTTCTTTTTGTGAGTGATGAAGCAATCACTTAAGAGCATGAACCACAGCTCTGCAACGTGACTTGGGTCTATGTGTGACAAGGATCCAAAGACATGAGCTCCTTTGAAAAATGATTGTCATCAAGAAGGTCTGGAGTAAAACTATGAGAATAAGAGAAGTTGTATCTCTCTTTAAATAACACAGATAAACAGTTGCATTTTGGTGTTTGCTGTTATTAGCTGCATTCTATATGCTATCCACATTTTAAAATCTTCTCATGAGCTGTCCTGTTTTCATTTCATCATGTTTCCATTTCTGAAGTGAAATTCTGGACCCACTGAATTCTGCAGAAGTCTTGTCTTTACTTGTTGGTTGGCAAGTAGTCATATTTGGTTCCTATTTGGGCTCAGCAGCCCAAACAGAAAGCTGTTCTTTTTAATATACCCAAGATAATTTCTTATCATGTAACCTTTACTCCTTTCTCGCTGTCTTGCTGAAAAGATGCCTTCTCATTTTTCCATCTTCTTCATTGGAGGCACTCACAGTAGGTGCCAGCAGATACTCAAAGAGCACAACAACTTTGGTAACAGATATTATTAGCTCTATTATCTGCACTATTAGCAGTTGTATACTGGACATTTATGTATACTGTTTGCAAGCACAGACAAATGACTTGATCAGTGCATACATTAGCTTCCTTTTTCATATTTAAATGACTTTTTCAGATTTGTAAATAAATAATAGAAACACATTGAGTAAATCAGTCATTCATTAAGTTGCTGGGGCATAATTTTATTCATATAAGGTATCTTTGCACAAATCAGCAAGAGCTGCTCACAAAAAGCCAATTATATCTTTAACCCACACTCGCAGTAGCTAGAGGCTTTTTTGCAAATATGTACAGTTAGGAAAGGTAAGCTTCAAATAAATTGGGAAACTATAATTACTACACAGAAACCTGTTAATAAATAGACTGGGAGAAGGAAAAACAAGTTAAATGGTATGGGCAAAAATCGGTGGAGGCTGTGTAAACTCATCAATTAAGCCTTGGAGAGTCTGGGGCAGACTGCATGGGAGCTGTGACCTCTGCTGTTATTGACTGAGACCAGGCTTTTCTAATTAACGCGACTCTCCAGGGACCACTGAATTGATGACGAATTTTGTGCAGGTACCTGATCATCATTGTAAATAGAAGGCCAGAAATTCAGATTGCAGGTGCTTCACTATGTGCTGCTGAGACATATTTTCTCTCTGCATGCAAAACATGGAGTCCTACAGAGTTGCCCAGGCACTGCTCTGAAAATTCAGTCCACACAAGTCAGCTGCTTTTTCATTCTCATCATTCAGCCTTATTGAGACTGAGTGTGACCTTCCATATATATGATTTTATTTAAGCAACAAATTGCATACTCCATAAGAGTGTATTTTCTCTTAATTTCCAACAGTATTTAAATACACCAGAGGTTTTTGCTTTGTGCACTTTTGGTAGGAGGTTGTTGCATATTGACACTTTTGCCTCAATAGCAGAGAGGAATGTCTTATTAAAATTGATGATTTCTACTACATGACCTTTTCAAAAAGCATTTTACATTTTACTTAAGATTCCCAAGCAGTTGAAAGCCTACTGTTCTCATTACATTTCTGTCCCATTTAATTTCCTTACTCCTCTTCTATCTTGAAACAATTAGAAACCAGTCAGACTTCTCTCTAGCTTTAACGAGGAGACTGCTTCTTAACGAAATGCAAACAGGACCTTCTCAGAAACAACATTAAATCCTTACATGGATGGAGATACAGGTGATCAGGGACCTAAAAATAAATCTGGGCTGCCTGTCTACTAGGAAAATTAGAAGTGTCGGGGCATGAGCCTAGACACTAGGACATACCTGTCATACTGTGGAGCTGTTACAACAACAACTGGCATGGATTTGGACCACACCAGACCACACAGCGGGTAACAGTTTCAACTGCATGGGCTGGCTCCAGGCTTCACATTCTCCTAAGCAAACTGGCAAATATTCACATTCCTCTCAATTATGTGTCTTAAGAAAATTTCAAGTACCTCTTGGAATAAAGACATGGTTCAGGCACCTCAGCCAAGAAAGCTGTTCAGAAAAGAATAAAGAGTGTAGGAAGAAGCAGGCGTAAAGCTGGAGATAGCTTTGCCTTTGCTACGGTGAGGTGAAGTCAGAGATATAAGTGAGGGGATGCACTGCAACAGCTAGATGGAAGGCCTCAGGGAGAGAGCTGGAGAAGCACTGCAGAGGGGACCCAGGGTTTCAGCTGTCACAGTTGAAGAAGCCACAGGGGAAAAATGAAAAAATGGTGAAGTCCAAAATCTTTGGAAATGCAAGGAGTTGGTTGAGATGTTGAGACTCCAGGAGGAGTCTCAATCAACCAGCTCTTGTTGAAAGATGGACGTCCTTAGCAGTCAGCTCATGCTTTTCTATGCAATTTCACCACCACAATTTTAAAAATATCCTCATGTTTGCCTCCACAGTGGCATTACTCTCATTTTCTGAGGAGAGAAGGATGTGTGGGTGAAAGGTAAAGAACAGGGACACAAAGGTTAACATCCGCAGGGACTTTATTTTAATGTTTCTTTCTCAGAAGCACATTTCTGGTACCATGCTGGGATGCTAACAGATGAAGCATGTCTGGCTCCATGTCCCATAATATTTCAATCTCTTATCTTCTGGTCCATTGAGGAAGTGGTGCAGAACTGAAATGCCACCCATTCTGTGACAATTCAATTGTTTTATATTTTAAAAATATCCTGTTGTTCATGGAAATATGACACCAGCAGAAAACCAATAGAACTATCTGGAATTATTTACTTGTCTTAAACATCAGCTTTTTAGCTGCAGCAAATCCGTGTTTCCTTTGTAAATATCTTCTAGTGATGATCACTAAAAATAATTGGGGAGTTAAAGTCTCAACCCAGGAAAAAAAGATTGTTACAAGCAGTACAAGGCTGAAAGGAAGCCATAAAATATTTTTATTATTGTTCCTTAACTTTTTGTGGTATATTAGAACTCAAACAGAAATTTGGCATTAAATGACAATCCCAACAACTTGTGTCCTTAGGTTTTTAAAGTCTATCAATTGCATATTTTGCTCTTTTGCCACAATTTAAGACTTTTGCATTTCCATCTTGGCATTTAAAATATGTTTGCTGCAAGTGGAAAGGATGATGGCAAAACACTTCAGAACTGCTTCTGAATATATTGACCTTGAACTAGGCATCTCTTGCTGGCATAGGAAGGCTGGCTACTGCTGCACTCCATCTAGGGTTGGTTGACTGAGAACTTCTAAACATGAAGGTAAGCAATAGTGGGTGACAATATATGCACGTGTGTATGCACAAGGCTGAATCCATGTTTGTATATAAATTGAAAAATAAGTGGTTTGATGTCTTCAGCATTTGTGTAAGTCATAGAATCATCATAGAATCATAGAATACCAGGTTGGAAGGGACCTCAAGGATCAGCTTGTCAAACCTTTCTCTGCAAAAGCATTGTCTAGACAAGACTGGAACATGGTGATGAAGTCTCCTTTAAGCCTTCTTTTCTCAAGGCTGAACAAACTCAATTCTCTCATTCAGTGAGACCTGGACAGGCTGGAGAGCTGTGTGGAGAGGAACCTGAGGAAGTTCAATAAAGGTAAGTGTAGAGTCCTGCAGCTCAGGAGGAATAACCCCATGCACCAGTATAGGTTGGGGGTTGACCTGCTGGAAAGCAACTCCGCAGAGGAGGACCTGTGAGTCCTGGTAGACAGCAAGTTAACCATGAGCCAGCAATGTGCCCTCATGGATAAGGAAGCCAATGGTTTCCTGGGGTATATTGAGAAGAGTGTGGCCAGCAGGTCGAGGGAAATCATCTTCCCTCTCTACTATGCCCTAGTGAGACCACATCTGGAGTACTGTACTCAGTTCTGGACTCCCTAGTTCAAGAAAGACCAGGAACTACTGGATAGAGTCCAATGGAGGGCTACAAAGATGATCAAGGGATCGGAGCATCTCTCTTATGAGGAAAGGCTGAGACACCTGGGTCTGTTTAGCCTGGAGAAGAGAAGACTGAGAGGGGATCTTATAAATGCTTAGAAATAAGGGGTGAGTGTCAAGAGGAGGGGCCCAGACTCTTTTCAGTGGTGGACAGTGACAGGACAAGGGGCAATGGGCACAAGCTGGAACACAGGAAGTTCCATCTGAAGATGAGGAAAAACTTCTCAACTTTGAGGGTGCCAGAGCACTGGAAGAGGCTGCCCAGGGAAGTTGTGGAGTCTCCTTCTCTGGAGATACTCAAAACCCACCCGGATGCAGTCCTGTGCAACCTGCTCTAGATGAACCTGCTTTGGCAGGGGGGTTGGACTAGATGATCTCCAGATGTCCCTTCCAACCCCTACCATTCTGTGATTCTGTGATTCTCTCAGCCTTTCCTGTTATGGCAGGCTTCCCAGTCCTTTGATCTAGTTCGTGGCCCTTCTTTCAACCCTCTCCAGCCTGTCCACATCTTTTTTGCATAGTGGGGAACAAAACCAAACACAGTGGTCCAGGTGTGGCCTGACAAGCTCTGACTGGAATGGGATAATGACTTTATCTCAGCTGATGATGACCTTGTTGATGCAACCCAACATCCTGTTGGCTTTCTTTGCTGCAGCAGCATACTGTTTACTCATATCGAGCCTGTTGTTCACCAGAACCCCCAGGTCTCTTTTCCAGAGCTGTTCTCCATCCAGGTAGATCCCAGCCTATGCTGCACTCCTGGATTATGTTTTCCAGGTGCAAGACCTTACACTTATCCTTGCTGAACTTCATGAGGTTCTTGTTAGCCCACTCCTCCAGCCTATCCAGGTCTTCCTGCAGGGTAGCTCTCTGATATTGTGAGCAACTAAAAATTGAACCCTCCAAAAATCTCCAAAACAAATCAAGAAGAGGTATTTGAAATAAATTCTCCAGTTACAAGAATAATTCTGTATCCTTTTCTATAATATATAACACACAGTTGTATATTGACTATGCAAGCAAGAAAAATTGCCTTTTTATAAAATAACTGCATTTGAAATTGGAGAGCAGGTAGCTAGACTGTATGTTTTAAAATAAATTTGCAATTTAAGTGTTCTTTTCAATAAAATCGGACTGATATTTATTTAATAAACAGATTTTATTTCTGGAGTTGCTAAATCCTTTATTGCTATATTGCAGTAAGAGAAAGCCAAATTATTATTGATGTATGCTCTAATTAATAATTTCCTACTTTTTCCAGATCTATGTCAGCACCATCATTACTTCTATTTTAATAACAGAAGATGGCAAAATAGATATAATTTTAAACTGTTGCTTAGTATAGCATGGGTGGGAGTGGAGAAAAACAGACAAACTCAAGCAGAAAAACAGAGATTAATGATTTTTTCAAAAAATACCATTGATTTAATAATTTGGGGCTGAATGAGGTATATTTTGGAAAGACCGATTAGCTCGTGGCTAGGAGGAGGTAATAATGTGTACAGTGTCCTTGCTGAATGCATAAAGACAGCGGTATCTAAAGGTTAAAAACAGATGCATGAGAACCTGCTAGGAAACAATTCAAGGCTGAACATGCATGAGGTCAAGTGTGAAAACCATTTCCTGCTTAGTCTGGTTTTTATCTCCAAGAAGAGAAGAAATCAATAATTCCATATAGCGCACACTTCTGAATAACTAACCACCCCATTCTGGGTAGCCCATTCACACAAGCTCCATGCATTCCTAATAAAAAGAATAAAGGATCTTTGTTCTCTGTTGCCATAAATTAGGAAAAGTATTTTACTTCTTCCCCTTGATACTGCTTTAAATACAGGTTAGCTCATGGCCACTGCACACCTGAGAGGGACATAGAAGGTAACGCACAACTATTCAGATATAAAATGAAAATACATCCCATGAATTGCTTTGACTTCAGCAGACTCTGCAGGTAAAGCTGAAACATCCAGGAATGGGAGGAGTATTTGCCCTGATTCACAGAGCTGCACTTTACCATTGTCCTCTCTTTGTCTTTCCTTCTCTCCCTCTTTAAACACAGGTTTATTGCCTATGGGAGCTGAGGCAGGGACTCATAGACCCTATTCCATCAGTCAGTTCTTTTCAGTGCAGATTATTTTCTTTTCTCTGTTAGCAAAAATTGATTTTCTTAGTTTTGTTTCTTTGGAGCTTTACACTCCAAGGCTCTGCTTGCTCTCATTGTGCTGCTGTAGATCATCAATAACAGCAAGAAAAACACTGACAGTAATGCGGGCTACTTACCTGCTGCTTTCTAGCCAGCAGAGAAAACACAAAAGCACAAAAGGAAGCAGAAGGAAGATGCTCTGATGGTTAATCCCTTCTTAAAACCCCCCTCTACTGTGATACCAGCAGCAAAACTTGACAATGGTCAGACTGCAGCTGAGCAGAGGCCTCCGCTGAACGCTGCGGCTGGCAGCATCACTTCAGTTCACTGCTCTCTTGTGTGTCTCCATCTGATTTACCCATCCCTCATAAACTCTTTTAGGTAGTGACCACCCTTTGAATTGCTGTGTCACAGGGAGTACTACACTGTCCATGCTGTTTAAACCTAATCTGGGTCAAAGAGGTTTATTTACTTACTACTGACATATAAGTAACGAGCAGGGACTGAAGCATACTTTCAGGGCAAATGCAACAGGTAAGCCACAGTGCTAGACATTGAAAAAAACATTAATGAACGCCTACAAATTCCTGAAGACCCTTCTATAATGAAACCCAGGATGTTTGAATCCTATTCCATCGTGCACTCCCCTTGTCAGTGGGGATCACCCAGGTGTGCACCCCTCAGCCCCATGGGTAGCTCTGCTGCTTCCCACAATCTGCTCAACCACAGAGGGAGCCCCTGGGGATCCCAGCATTTCCAGACAGCCATCTCCACTGCCTCCTGTTTGACAGGTTTAACCTAACTTAACCCCTGTCCCTTACTTAAAACATCAGGTTGTGCTTGTCATGCTTGTATCCCTACATCCCACAGCAGCGAGGCATAAAATGTGCATTATTTGCAGTGTGCCTGTAGTCACCATTGAGCAGCGCAGAGATGCTGACGTGCCTGTGTTAATACTCGGGCTTGGCAACACAGTGGTTGAAAAGGCTGGCTTGGTCTTTTGTTTTGCAGGCAGAACATTAACTGATAAAAAGTTTTTATTTTTAATTAAGTAGCTTTGGATTTACCTACCACTGCTACAACAAAAGGTTTTCCAGAACCATCCTTTTCTGAGGCTTAGAAATATTTGTCTAATTTCCATTCTAAATATATCCATAGCCACTTTCTACCACGACCAATGTTCATTAGTCTGAATAACAGCTATTTCACAGGCTGCAACAGTGGAGGCCTGGTATGAAGCCTCAACATCAGGCAGACTTGTGGGCATCCTAAATCCATTTTTCAAGGAATTCTTCAAGGCTAGAGGAATAGCTTGGTGAGAGAGCTGTGTGAAAGCCAGAGTCCCAGCTGGAGGGGAATGCTAGCAACAGTAGGAAAGATTTCTGGAAGAAAACCAATAAATGCACTATTATACAGGATTTTACATGCAGTGGGACACAGTTAACTTCAGTTGAGGGTGAAAGCCAAATTTTTTTTGGCCAGTATCCTATCTCCCACACCTGATGCAAGATGGCTTCCAAGGGAAGAAATAAACTTTCCAGAAGAAAGTTGAATCTTCATCTGGAGATTTAGCTACACTAACTTAGCTTTTATTAAACAGAAGGAAAAGAAGGTTATTGCTTTAGTTTGCATGCAAGAATGTTAATTCAGCAGGTTACACCTTGCCAGTGTCAACACATTGTCCCAGGAGAGACTCCATGACAGCTCCTGGAACTACAAGAAGTGAAGAAGTGATTTGTGGCTTTGTATCTGTGAAGTGATTGTGCTCATTTATAGTGCTCTTGGGAGGCAGTGAGACATTGGCAGCTCTGCTACCAACCAGCTTCCACATCAAAACACAACCTGCACCCCAGTGCTGTGTCCCCTTCTTCTGACCAGGTGCACTTGAGAAGTTTTCAGATCAAGAACCTCAAGATTGAACAAAAATTCCATAGAGGGCAGGTCACAAGCTCTCTTGTCTTAATATTCTCATAAGTTCTCAGCTGGTGAAAAGACAGTGATGGGATGCATGGGAATGGTTCAAAGCTGTGCCAGGGGAGGTTTAGACTGGATGTTAGGAAGCATTTCTTTATCCGGAGGACAGTCAGACACTGGAACAGGCTTCCTAGAGAGGTGGTTGATGCCCCAAGCCTGCCAGTGTTTAAGAGGCATTTGGACAATGCCTTTAACAACATGCTTTAACTTTTGGTCAGCCCTGAATTGGTCAGGAAGTTGGACTAGATGATCGTTGCAGGTCCCTTCCAACTGTCTCTTTTCCATGCATGGCCAGAATACAATTTTCAGCTTCTAGTGAGGTACTTTCTTCCATTTCATTATGTTTGGCTAAATCAAATCATCAAAGGATTCCCTGTCACAAACAATGCTTTCTCCATATTGGATTCTGTTTTTGTGTCCTGGGTTTCTGCTTATAGCACCCAGTTTTGCTTGTGTTTGACTGCCTAACAAGCAGGCATTCTTTGACAGTTTTTCTACCTCAGGCTAGTGAGTATGCTTGCTCTCTCTGAGGAGGAGGAGAAAATTGTTTCCATAGTTTTCATGTCATCAGCTTTCCAAAACACATCAAGAAATAATTTTGAGGATTTTTTTTTCTTTTTACTATATTTGGGTAAAGTGCCAACATTCCCTGTTAGCTTTGGTTTTAAATATTGCCTTCTCAGAGTTCACTGATGACTTTCAGATAGTTGGGAACATACTATGCCTCTGGCAGACATCCTGGGAAATTTATGAGTGCAACAAGCCTCCAGCTCTTTAGAGGTCTTTGAATAAACTTACATATCAGCATAACAAGAATGAACACCAAGCTGCTGTTGGTAGTCATTGGCCTTATAAGACTGCCCATGGGCAGAAGGTTCTGAAAAGTGGTAACTTTTATACTTTAAGTTTTGTTTTTAAAATGTAGATGAAAATAGTTGTCTCTGGATGTGAAACCAGATCAAAAAGTGTGAACAGAACTCTGGGAATAGATTTAGGTGTGTGGATCATTTTATCAACTTGGGCAAAGTAAGTAAGTGAGCTGGCTGATAAATAGTTTTACTTAAGTGAATGTAACAAAATTACGAGATATTCTTGCTGAAAGCTGACTCCTACCATTTCAGATTCATATGGCAGGACATGCAATGCCAGGACTTTATCTCCGAGAATGGACCACTTGAGCTGGAAGTCTAGTTTTAAACACAGGAACGATTTTATGCATAGATGCAAGGCAGTTTTTCTGGAGTTCGGGAGCTGATTAATCTGTCATGTTTCAGGTGGCTGCATATCATTGATGGACATCTTACAAAACAGGTCATTTTGTTTATGTGTGTTTTGCATGTCAGGCGGAACCCATGGCTGGACCCTCATGGTCGAGTCATACTTCCATATGGGATCCTGTGATGAGGGTATTCCCTTGGGCTCATTGCTTGATAGGGAACACAAAATGGTATTTGGCTGTTGTTGAGAGGGTCTGGGTCCAAGCTGAGCTTCATTTGAAGGGGGGGCTGTGCCAAAGACCCCAGATATTCCTGTGTGTAGGATGACACAGAAGGAGGCAGAGCCCTAGTGGCAGAGGTGTGTAAGAAGCACCTCCCACTCGACTGGCATTGTCTGGTAAGAAGAGACACCCACCCGACTGAGCTGTGTCATGTTTAGCCCCATAAACTCCAGTCTACAAAGGGACAATCCTCAGCCACTATACAGCCACAGCCGAATACCTCCAGACTACTCTAAATGACAACTTTTCCCTATCTTGCTGCTTTCCATAACTGAGGAACCAGTGCTGACATATCTTCTAGTGCTTCAGAGGAATCCAGGTTTGGTAAAAACACCATTTTAGTTTGAAAGTAGGAATGGTGGGTCTTCTGTTGGAGTGGACAGGAACAAGGGACCTGCTGGGCTGAGAGCATCACCTAACATTTTGACAGGGCAGGAGCACTTCTAGGATTTGGGAAAAACAGGCAAATCATTCTGCAGTACCCTAAAACCCAGTTCCAAGGGAGGTCCCAGGTTGTGGGGTGCTGATAGTTGTAGAAGTCTTAGTGCCTGGCACACGCAAGCAGAACATGGGTGTCATTAGGAATCTCGGTTATGGGCACATGAGATCTGCAGTGCTTCTTTATGCGGGTGGCCTTGGCAAGCACTTTCACCAATGCCTGGGTGCACAATAGCTGTGTGCCATGGGCTGGGTATGTCTCTACAAAAGCATTTTAAAAAATGCCCAGTTCCTGCTAGAGTCCACAATGGTGTGGCCCCAGGCTTTTGTCCACAAGACCTAAAAGATTCTGGGTCTTAAAGTCCTTTGGGCAAAGACTGCCTCTTTCTGCATATTTTTAGAGTATCAAGAAGACATGAGCTTAGCAGAAGCCATCAAACAGAAAGTATCGCTTTTGTGTGACTCCCAGGTAAATACAGAAAAAAAGACCATTCTTGGTGAGAAGGGCTTGCACTGAAAACAAGGAGATGCTAAAATAATTATTATTTGGCACCTGAAAGGCTTGACTTTGCAAAGTCAGAGTAATTTTAAAGCAAACCTACTTTAAAGTTTGTTTTAACTGGATTTTTCATCATTTATCTCAGCAAAAGAACAGGTGTCCAGGGCTTTCATGTTTGGCAGCTCATACTGTATTTATGCTTATGTGTCCTGCAGTGCCACACATCAGTAGGAAACAGCACTGTAAAATAATAAAAAATAAATTAAAATCTGCTTTTATGCTGTATTGTTGTTGTGTCTATTGTTACTAACAGAGATGCACAGGAGAAGAGTAGCAATTAAAAAACTGCTGGAGTGACTTCAGGTAATTTTTAATTATTTGTGACACGTGGAATGAAATGCTAATTGCAAGTCGATGTAGCCTCTGCATTACTACTACTGCAGGAGCTCCTGCCAGAGAGGCTCCAGGTGTATTAACACTGAGTTCACATGCTTTGCTGCTTCTGGGAAACATCACACCCAAGGGGACATAAACAATGAAGGGATGCTTCACATGAATACATGTCAAAAGTGTCAAAAGAGAGTAGGACTGGGACACTAAAGCTACAGGAAGAATTCAACCCAGAGGGAACCAACCACATGTGCTTGGATAAGCCCTAGGACACATCAGGCATGAGATGTTTGGGAAGGATGAATGAGGGTCTACTTGTGTTGGCAGTAGCCTGGAGGGAGGTGCTGTATCTAATGGACAGGAAACATGTGAGGCCTTCATAGCCCAACCAAATGCAAGGAGACACTTGTCACTGCTCTTCTGTTTGGATAACAATGAGTCATGGTTGCCCCAAATCACCAAACTGTCTTCATGGCAACTGGATTTTAAAACTTGCAAAGCAAAGTCAAAAAAGGTATGGAAAAGCTTGTTTCTGAAATCAGGAAGCCACACATTCAGTCCCTGAATAGATCTTGTCAAAGGTTCCTGGGTGTGTTACAGTTTTTTAGGCCATTTGCTTTATTTTTAGATCAGACAGATTGCTACTGTCTCGACCTGTTCTTTATTCCATCTCATCAAAGTAAAAAGGCAAAAAGCTTTCCCACTATGTGCCACACAACGTCAGAGCTATTGTTTGCCACAGTACAACTAGCAGTATCAGAAAAAGCTGGCCTTCTATTTCATGTAATATTTTAATATAAAAAAATTATATGAAATACTATTATAATATAACAGAAACAGGAAGCAAATATTGCTAGTGGGGCCATGCTGATCAATACTGACGCATCTCCCTTGTACTGCTTAATACTCCAGGAGCCAAATAAAAAGGTATGACTACTATTAAAAGATTTTTTTCCACTCAAGTATTTTAAAGTTTTTCTTGTAGCTGCTGTTACAGACCTAACCATAAAACCAGAAGATCAGCTGCACTGAGCCAAGCTAAGGATCCAATATCCTGTCTTTGGCAGAGAGCAATAGCAGATGCTCAGAGAAAGAATGTAAGAAATAGCACATTTATAGAGTGATCTTTCCCCTGGTATGCACTCGCCGTTTCCAGCAATAACCGTTTAAGAGTTTCCAGCGCCAGCCGTGGCATCCAGACCATCACATTTAATGAGGGACTCCTCTCTCTAGGCTGTCACCAGGTTGTTGTAATTAGGTCCCAAGTAATTCTGCACCAGCTGGAGCTGGGCAGAGTCCAGACGGCTCCCGAAAAGGACTCAGAGCTGCAGTCTTGGGGTCAGACCTCCCGCCTGGCACCCTCCTGCGACACGCAGAGCTGCCACTCACCCGCTCCCCGGGCAGTGGGCGGTGGTGTGTGCCGAGTCCCTGGACACTGGCACGACTGCCCTCAAACCCACCCCGGCACAGGTGCTCTGGGCTGCAATCCTGTTCCTCGGGGTGAAGTGGCAGTTAAAGGGAAAAAAAAAAAAAAAAAAGAGAAAGAAATATGAAACATAAGCATTTCCAAGAGCTCTCCTGGTAACTTTTACAGCTGGAAAGCTGTAGTTTTGTGTGTTTCAGGAAAGAGAAGTATGCACACTTCCCTGTGGTTTAGTGAAATAGTTCTCCAGGAAGTGAACATCCTTCTTTACTAATGTGTTAAATGATTGTACAACTGCTTCTCCCCTTAAGTCTAAGACGTTCCTTTCTAGAATACATTCGATGAACATAATTTTGATAAGTCCAAGGGTTTTTCTTCCCTCCCTTTATTTTTCCCTTTGTGCTCAGACCTGCTAACACCCTCTCTATATCTCCACATCAGAGGCCTCGCTATGTGTTTGGGAGTGTTATGGGTCCGCGTAACCACTCAAGTACCAGGTATCCACAGGGGGTGCAGGGCAGCTCTGATCCAAATGAGATCAGACTTCTGTCTGAGTGTACTTGGACTGTGCACCTGCCCAGGGTCCCAGGAGGCAAAAGGACCCCAAAAGGCATAGAAAAATAACAACAAACCCAAACAATTTACAGATCTTCTTATGCTGGAGCCATGAACAAGCTGTACTTCACTTAAATGGGCTAGGTCAAACTCTGAGAAAGCACTACTGGGCTCAACTTCCTCGCAGGTCCTGCACCAGGGCTCCCCCAAAGCTGCCTGTTACTGAGATGTGCTTTTTTGTACTGAATTTTTCCTTCATCTGGGACAATGCAGCTCTGTAATTCTATTTTGTGTGGTGCAGGATTTGTGAACTTGACTTCATCAGGATTGGGGATACAACTGAAAGGATGGCCAGTTTTGCAGTCAGCAAACCAAAGCTTAGCAACTGGAGAGTTTGAGGCCTTAGAGTGCTGCATTATGGTGAAAAATACATCCATGTACCCACTGATGGGCTCAGTCCTTACACACCGCGCTTTTGGGGATGTCTAATGGATTGAAGTTTAAGAACAAAACAATCTGTTGGCTTCAAGGCAGACACAGCTGTTGGGAGCCTGTTGGTCCCTCAAATCCCAGGCCTTGAACAATGGGCTGGATCAGCCCAAAGGTGGAGCCTGTAGCTTTCAAACTGCAACAGGGATTGCTTTAGTGAAGGGTCGGGTGGTGTGCGAGATGTCTCAGCCCCTCCAGGTGAGTTACTCCACTGGATGCTGGTTTGCCACAGAAGCAAAGCAGCCCTGAGGGTTATCCAGCACGTGAAGAGCAGAGCATTTATGCAGGCGTGTGCTCAGTGTCAAGGTGGATCATGGAAAAGTGAAGGATTTGGAAGATCCTTTTTGACCCCATTGTGAGGGCTGATCAGGGAAAATCATGGAAGGAAACACATATGACATCTATAAAAGTATGACACCTCCTAATCTTCAATTAAGAGGCTGTCATGTTAGAAAACTACTGCTTATGCTTTTAAAATCTCCTTCCACGCACTGCTCTGTAACAGAAAAGCCTCATCAGAGACCAACCTCATTCTCTTTTCCACTATCTCAACATATCCCAGATTTCTTTCCAGTAGTGCTTGCATATCGCTCCTTCTCACCTGACTAACCTCCATGCCAGCAAGCTCATAGAGCTTCAGACAGGTTTCTTTGAGGGAGAGCACTTTTACTGAAGAGGTTGACACCTGAAATAAAGCAAGGTGTCATGGTTCTGACTCTTTGTTTCACTAATGACCTGGGTTTTGAAGCAGCGTGAGGTACTGTGCTACACTACCATTTACAAGAGGAAAGATTTTCCTTTGTGCTCTAAGGAATTCATTCTCCCTCTGATTATTAATTTTGCAGTGTACTATGCACTCACTTGCAGGTGTTAGTAACGATAATTTTTGTGCCATTTAAAGCTCTCACTTGGCACAGAGATTGTATAGCTTTGAAAGTTGCTTTTCTCCTTCCTGGAGAACATATGTTTCCCTCTTATTTCTGCACCTTAGCTCTGGGGACATTACTGTGCTAAACAGTGGCATGACCTGTCTTCCTGAGCTGCTCCATATAATTTTAAACAGAGGCTACTGGAGGCACAAGTGAGGCAATCATTGTCCCTGATTGACCAGCCCTGCACCACTGATGTGGTGAACCCACCCTTTCTACTGAGTGTGACAATGGCCCCAGTATGGCCCCATGTCCTTTGCAAATCTTAGGAGAGGTTTAGACTGGACATTAGGAAGCATTTCTTTTCTGAGAGGATGGCCAAACACTGGAACAGCTTTCCTAGAGAGGTGGTCAATGTCCCAAGCCTGTCAGTGTTTAAGAGGCATTTGAACAATGCCTTTAACAACACAATTTAAATTTTGGTCAGCCCTGAATTGATCAGGCAGTTGGACTAGATGATCATTGTAGGTACTTTCCAACTATTCTATTCTATTCTATTCTATTCTATTCTATTCTATTCTATTCTATTCTATTCTATTCACCCCTAAACCTCACCTGGCTACCATAACGACCCTTGAATTTGGCACCTGCTCCATGGCTGCACACACCACTACTGTGACACCCCTGGCACTTTGAGGATTAGTCCCATGCCAGCTAGCTAGCAGTCAGTGGTGATGGTGGGACAGCAAACTCCTGCAAGACCTTGCCTACCCACTTTACATGAAAAGAAAACTAACGTCTGCAGGGAAGCTCTATAAAGATTTCCTGAAAAATTATTTTATGCATCTTATAATTTCCCTTTGCTGCTGGACACTGCATAGCTTTAGCAGGACTTGAAGGTGTCACAGGGCTCTCCCAGGGAGTGATGCCCAGGAAAACTCGTCCAGACCCTCCTCAGCTGCACCTTTCTCTCCTTCCAATGTCACCTTGCTGCCCTGATCCTCTACCCACTACATGACTCTAACTTTGCAGCAGCAAAGTTTTGGTTTCAGGATTGTCACTCCTCTGGGACTGTTATCTGATAACGGGCCAGGCTTGGTCAACGGGTGGTGAGCAATTGCCCCATGTATCACTCATTTGTATATTTTATTATTAATATTATCGTTGTTAGTATTGTAATAACATTATTATTTTAAGTTTTATTTTATTTCAATTATTAAATTATTCTTATCTCAACCTACAAGTCTCCTAACCCTTGACCCCCGATTCTCTCCCCTATTCCTTGTGGGGTGGGAGGAAAGTGAGTGAGTGGCTGTGTTTGGCTGCTAGCCAAGTGCTAGCCCAGTGAAACCACCACACACATGGAAGCTGAGCAATGCAGGCGGTGTTTAACCATAATGCTAAAAGCAATAAGCGGTCACAAGAGCAAATGTGCAAGGCAGCAGCACATGGCGTGCTCACCGGTTGTGTGCCAGTTCCCAGACACCACTTAGCAGTGCACTTGCAGCAAATTTCAGATGTGCACTGAGGTTTTAAAATTAAATTCGTACACAGTTCAAGTCAACTAATCCCTTGGTAAGACAGCTTGCCCGGCAAATATTTCAATATGGCATAAAATCTTCTGCTTCATGTTAGATGAACACTTAAGGGGGAAGCCTGAAATAAGTAGTGTAACCGTTAATGTTAAGCACAGATATGGGCATGTAACTGAATGTGGGTGAACCACAACTGGAAGAGTCGCTGCACACAGCTGGGTATGGTGCACCTGTGGGGATGTGAAATGGAAATAAAGCACATATTAGCTTAAAGGGCCCGTTAAGGAGGGACACCATGGGCTCACTGCAGCCAAAGGGAAACTTCATGCTGCTTTCAATAGACATCATGCACCATCCTGTGCTTTTTCTTCTCTATCTTACTGTAAAAACTGTTATGAAAAAATAATCCCAAGCACTTCCTGCTTTTCATGCTAAAGCACAGAAAGAAAGCTTTACTTTCAACTATTTCTCAGTGATTAACTATCCATCAACAAATACATTTTGTAACAGTATTTCTCATCCAACTATAGTCTGTAAGTGAATGTATGTAGATACTTACAGTCAGGCAAAGAAAATTGAAAAGCAGGCATAATAAAAAGCAGGTGTCGCAGTTCAAATTATTGAGCATAGTTTCTGTGTCCAAGAAATGAAATATGCATTTATCTTATGGCACAAGATTTCTCACATCCTTAGCTATTTGTTTCTTCAATTTTAGGAGCTAGATTTTGAAAATGATGTCACTCCTGAATTTTCCTGGGAATTGAATTGCAAATATAAGCTGCATTCCAGCTGACGTGCAAATACCAGTCATTGGAAACAGAGAAAATGAAATGTTGTTGCTAACTCAATCTTCTATTACAACTTCTGTGCATAACATATACAAGTGGGAATGAAAGTGTCATTAGTTTCCCAAAAAGTCACGCTTCCACAAGCAAAATAAAGCAGTTTTTCGGTAAGTACTGCAAGGTTAATAAAAGGTCCCTTGTCATATAATGATGATAGAAATTTGTTGTCACTGTGGTATCTAAATATTCTACAAAGCAAAAAAAAAAAAATTACATTTCTACCACAAAGATGATCAACCTACTAATCTTGTGTGTGTATGTGTGCAGCCAGCCAATGTAGAGTAATATTAGCCCTCTAGTGTCAATGAAGAGTGTAAATTTGTCATAGTTCTGCGATACCTTAGTAGAAGGCTCAGCTATTGAAAATTGTTGAAATGGCCTGCCTTTGGCATTCCTGACTGTCCAGCTCAAGGGGAACATAATGATTGATTACAACTGTGGATGACTGGATATATTTACTGTGAGGTTGGTCAGACACTGGAACAGGTTGCCCAAGGAAGCTGTACAGCCACACTGCACGGGGTAGGACCCTGGGCAGAAGCCCTGTCTCATCAACAGTACACACCTTGCACCCTCTTCGGAGCTTATATAGGGCTAGTAAATTAAACAATCATCATATTTTTGTGTATTTTGTTCAACTCAGTTGTCTGGAATAAGGTAAGGGATGTGTTGCACTGTGTGTAGTGTGAAATTAAGAGGATGTCCTGAGTGCTTTGTGGCATGGCAGGGGGGCTTCTGGGGTTGCTTGGGGCTACAAAGCTGCTTTCATTGTATTTAAGGGCTGCACAACATGGAGAGAGCCATATCTGGCACAGTCCCATCCAAAATGTCTCCTGGAGGATGGTTCCTGGAGTGAATTACCCCAAACTGCCCAGCAATGTCTTTGGGGGTAACATGGTTGGAGCAGCCCATGGCAGAGCTGGGGCTGTGCTAGCAGCTAGCGGCGTGGCTGCTCAGGGTGCTGGGTGTAAGCTGCTCCTGAGACAGCTTTTGTTTAGCATCTCAGCCACTTACAGAGATCATAAGAAAGGCCTCCTTTATGCAAAGGAGTTACAACCATATAATTAAGGGTGCAGTTTGAAAACCAATTAAGGCAGCTGATGTGTAAACCTGTGGGAGCCCTCTTGCCATTAGAATAAAACCAAGGTTGTTTGGGTTTTAACACAGATCAATAGAAAAAAATCTTTAGACTGAAATAAGCATTTCCACAGGTATTCAAACTGATTTAGAGAAATCAATTTGCAACAATAGGGTAAATTTAAACTGGTGCAACTTCCTCATGTAGATAAGCCCTTACAGATACATGCTGAATTGACATATGTATATGAAGTTGAAATGCATCTACAGGCCAAGGTCGGAAAAATGTTCTTGCTGTTGCTGATCCAATTAAGATGAAGGTTTTAATACCTGGATTTTGAAAACTGGAATATTTGACAAAGCTCAGAGAAAAGAAGCAATTACGTGAAGAGTTAAACTGACCGAGTCCAGGGCATTGTACTTTCCAGTGGGAGAAGACCTGGAGCTGGCTACAAGCAACTGTGTTCGACACCTTACTCACAGCAGCTAAACCAGTTCACTGGATCATGTCCTCAGGAATGTCAGCAGCACAGGAGTGGATAAATTGCACGCCTAACATCACTGATCTGGAAGTTCTGGCAGAAAAGTTCAGGTGAGCCTGGCCACACCTGTTGGATGCTCTTGGCTGCTCGAGTGCTGTGGTGTCAGAGGTGTCCCTTTCCCAGTGGAGCAACCTGAGGGGTCCTGCATCTGCTCAGCCTCTGATAACCTCAGGAGAGCTTTAACTCCCCTCCACAGTGGGTGCAGCAGAAAAGCCAGGTTTTGGCAGAGAGGAGAGGTACAGGCACCTATTTGCATCTACCAGTTGAAGGTGGTTGTCTCCAACATCGTGGCAGATGGGTCCAGCTGTACATACAGGGGCACCGCAAAACTCACCACCATGTGTCTGGTTGCACTGGAGAACTTGGCAGGCAGCTGAGGAGGAACTGGGAAAAGTGATTTTTTTTTCCTTTGGTGATGTTTAGTTTTTGAAATACTTGAATTGCTTGGGAAGAAGACTCACAGTGATGTCAGCAAACCAATGTTTTGGCTTAATCAGTTTCAGCAAATACAGTAAAATGTTCACTGTTGTGCAATTTTTAACATACTGGTAACAAAGGCAGTGTTCCTCTTTTTCCTGCATGTCATTTTTCTGGATGACATTGTTCTTAGGCCACATACAAAAATCAATAGGAATCACTGAATCATAGAATGGTTTAAATTGGAATGGATCTTCAAAGATCAGCTAGTTCAAGCCCTGTGTCATGGGCAGGAACATCTTTCACTAGATTGGGTTGCTGAAAGTCCCCTCGTCCAACCTGCTCTTGAATACATCCAGGGAGGGGGCATCCACAACTTCTCTGGGCAACTTGGTCCAGAGTGTCACCACTCTTATCATAAAGAATTTATTCCTTATGTCCAACCTAAACCTTCCCTCTTCCAGTTTAAAACCATTGTAGAGGAGAAGAATCACCTTCCTCGACCTGCTGGCCACGCTTCTTTTGATGCAACCGAGGACATGGTTGGCCTTCTGGGCTGTGAGATAGGACATTGTTGGCTCATATCCAGCTTCTCATCCATCAGGATGAACTTTTTCCTGGTGGGCTTAAAAAAATAATCTAGGGAGTTTTTGTGCATGATAAAAACTCATGGGGAAAAATTTTTCGTTGGGCTAAGTATTGACAATTTTAAGTCAAACACAGGAAATAGTTTTTAATGACATTTTAAACTAAAAAGAAAAGCCAAACCAGGAAAACTCATAATTTCAAAGCAGAGGTGCATTTGAGAAATGGACACATTAAGAAAAAGGTAAAACATTTTTTTTTCTTAGCTTGGTCAGAACAACTGAGAATCTTGTCTTTATGTAGAAACGGAGATTTTAATTTTTTAATTTTTATTTTCAAATAGCTGCTAAAATGAAAAAAAAAAAAAAATCCCAAACCCCAAACCCGTAGGTAACTCCTTTTTCTTTTTTACTTTTTCTTTTACTATTTCTTTTTCTTTTTTTAAATTTTTCTTTTCTTTCTCTTTCTTTTTTTTTTTTTCCTTTTTCTGTTTTTCTTTTTCTTTACTCCCTAGGCAGTATGAAATAGAAAATCCAAGAGGTAACTGTACCTGATCTGTGGAACATGTAGTTCTGTGGAATGGGTGCCATGATAAAAGAGCAAGAATCCCTGTCCTTACAAACTGGCATCGGATAGAACATTACAATGAAATCATAACTGTGTTGAATTTGCCACGGCACTGTCTCCAATGCCTTACATGTAGCTGGAGAGCAAAACCTAAAAGAAAACCAGAATACAGGATGTGAGAGAGGATGTGGCATCAGGCTTCTCTGCCAGTGAAGTGAAGGACAAACCCTCTTCTCTTCTCTTCAGGGGGTAGATGTACTCACAAACAGGAGTCCCACCGCAGTGACTTCCATCACATGGAGGATCCAATATGAATTTGTCTGCCCTAGTCTGTAGGAAACACTGATGTCTTTCTGGTATTAACCAGTTTATTTCCAACCTTAGCAAAAGTTTTCCTGAAACAAAGCAATGCCCACTGAGACACTGGAAGCTTGTGCCACTGGTGGGTGCTGCTTGAATTCAGAAAAGAGAAAAGGCTAATGTCAACAGCTCTTCAGGCTGATGGACAGGTTGGTTTTTTTTTTCCTTTTCTACTTAAGACATTTCTTGCCTTTCCAGTAAGCTACCCATTTATGAAACACAATTTTGTAGTGTCCAAGGAATTTATCGAAACTCCACAGTGCAGATATGCAAGTCAGGTAAAAGTATGAAATCAGTAAGGGTACGGGAATAAGTATCTGAGACAGGAACCTGTGGAAGGGGAATACAATGCCATTGCCTCTACACTTAGCTCACTGATGGATTAATAACTTTGTGCTTAGAGGTTCTTCACTGAGAGCCATGTGCAACAGCTGCTAAGGGATCCAACACTAGCACCCTTGGGATGAAGAGGAAGGTTAATTGAATTCTAGTGAGGCTCCCTTTGTGTTGCAGAGCAATTGAACAAACCAGGGCAGCCAGTTTCCCAGCATCAGCTTATGCATTGCAGCAAGTTCATTTACCGTGTGACTAAACTGCCTTCAATAGAAGGAATACATTTAGCCTCCTAAAGCTAAATTCAGGGAGACTGAGATAATCCGATTGGTAATTTTGACTGACAACTCAGGCCAGTGTTTGTTTTCACTTGTGGAGATGTTGCAGAAGGAGCAGGCATTCTTGGATGGGAGGTTTAGCATACATCTTGCTTGCTGGGGCTCTAAAGGTACTGCTACAACAGCGTGAACTCTTCTCTTGCTTCAGTTATTCATGGACATCCTTATCTGCACAATAAGAAGAGCTGTGGGGACGTTGTGAATAAAGAACAAAAAAGATTATTCTCACAGTCATTCACTTGCTTTTGGCATCTAAATCTTCTTCGGCTTCTCAGAAGCTGCGATACTGGTCTTCGAATGCAGACAATACTGAATGTATTTGTTATTTTGAAGACGTTTAAGCCTCACTGGTTCTCATTAGTTAAAACAATTATGGTATTTTCAGCCTGCCAGATAAAACTCAACTTTATGTTTTTTGCTCTTAATTCCGTTGGATATCTTCCAGTAGTGAATGGTTTCAGATTATTAATATCCTAATTAAAAAAGTGATTGTCTGAAATCTGACCTGACTTTGGAATGATATTGAGATACATCTTTGCTGCACGTTCTCAGACTTCCCACAAGCTGGTTTTCATGCGAGCACGACAACATGCACTACACTTTTTGCTCACCCAAGCCACGAAGACTTTACAACTTTCTTCCTGTGGAACAGAGCTCTCTCAGGGGATGAAAAGGAGTCTATTATTTTCATTTGCATAGGATAACAGCAGATTTAATTCCAGAAGCCAAGAGCTTATGGAGATAGTAATATTCCCCTGGCAATTTTTTGTTTAGCTTTGTCTAGGGTCTGTTCTTGTTTGAACTTTTCTCTCAGGCTGCCTGGACTGACTCTGATTTCCTAATGCACTATTTCCTCTTTGTGTCTCTCCATTGTTTGCGCAGGCTGTTTGAACTTCAGGCATTCTTCAGCTCCCCTCCCTCCTTCTTCACCTTCATGTGCAAATGTGCATTGGTTGCTCTGCTGCAGAGTAGAAAGTTATAACATTAATTTCTTTAGTTGGAGGTGCCATATTAAGGAGGTTTCTACCCTAACCTAGTTGCCTAGGTGCTCTAGTATGTATTATTTTCATATCTTCGTAACTCCATTTCACTTCCTAGATCTGCAAAAGCAAACTGGGGGAATACACAGGTGAGCACTGACTTCTTGCAGCCAGCTTGCCAGTTAAATTAGATGGTCCAGGGATCTCTAGTGTTTTGGAAAATACTGGAGGGCAGTCTACAAAAACATTACAATCTTTCCACCACAAATTTCCCCCTGACACACACATCCAGGCTCTAAAGCAAACAAAGAAAGTGGGTTAAATACAAATAAATAATGAACAGTCCTCTTTAGTCTCATTTTTTGAATGAGACTACTCGTGACAGTACTGATGAGGTTGGTGTTGCTAGACTTCTCACTAAAAAAAAAAAAAAGGCCCTCCAATTAGAAGAGTTTGAAAGCATCTTTTAAAATAATCTTGTACAAACCACACATCTAGCCACTATGCAGCATTATCACAGATAAGCCAGATCCAGAGAATGCAGTCAGAATGAAAACCAGAGGGAGGAATATTGCTTAAAGCAACTCACTTTTATTGACAGAGTACTGTAAGGCAAGGAAAAAATGCCAAATTTTTTAAAAAGAAGATTTGCAGCATTTTTTTTTTCAGAAAGATCTGCAGTTCAATATATTATTGAACTTTCTAAGATATTGTCTTTTATAAATCCAATATTTATATTTTTGTCTTGGATACAAAAGTTCAACTTAAACAAGCACAAAACAGAACACAAAATAATGGATTTGCAGATGAAGTTTCATTGATAGTTCATAATCTAGTAAACGAGAGAATGCACGTGTTCTGTTACTATAGAATTACAGCTGACTAGATTTAAACTTAAAAATACCCCAAAACACATAAAGAAACCACAAAATACAGATGTGTTCAATATGACTGTTTTTGAAAAAAATTAAACCATCTTCAGCCATACACAGGGAACAAATCCTTGATAGATTAAATTGATACAGAAAACTGTATTTTATGGCCAAAACTAATTTTCCATTTATGGGGAAAGCATCTATGAAAACAAAGCTGTATTCTGACCACTCTCCATTAATATTTTGGCCAGAAAACATTGCAAAGCACTGGCATTTGTCTGCTGTTTAAAGGATATATATTTTAAGTGGTGTTGTACATTAACTGTGAGCCTCTTACAAGATCTCACATCAGACCATGTTAGAGCAACCTATCATTTCCATAGGAAACAATGGTAACAGAAAGGTCCCAGCTATGCTAAAAAACCCAGTCGGGGGCCGAGCTACAAAATCTGCAACCTCTTAGTTCTTCCCTGAGGGAAGGGCACATTTTTATCCCACATTTTTAGACAGTCTTAAATTCTGAAACCAACAAACATAGCTGTGTTTTGTGGCTTTTCTTCTCCAGCTCTGTATCTGTATAGCATTGGCCTTTCACTGGAAAAACTTTTATGAAAGAAATAGATAGCTGCTTTTTCACCAGCCATAATGTAGCATTGGTGCTTCATAAAATAAATGAAGGCTAACATGTCAAAATAAGATGCAGTGGGATAAAGGGGACAAAGGTACTTATCCACAGTACAGTGTCATGCCTTAGCTTTGCAGGGCTGTAGCATGAGTAGTAACATGGGTAAGTAAAATTCACTCCTACCTACCCAGGCAAAACTGAATTGTATTTTAAAAGCTATACAATGCTACCCTGTAATTAGAACCCCCAACATGCTAATTTTTATCACACAGACAAGAATAAAGTTATCTCACAACTACACAAGGAAATGGGACCCAATTAACAGGAGAATAATGGCACCATACACATATGTAACCAGCGTATTCTGAAAATGAAGCACGTTTTTCACATGGAGGTCTTTTGCTGGATGCTTAAATGCAGTTTTAATGATTTTTTTTCTTTTTTTTAATTTTCTCTATGAAAATCAAGCTCGTTGCATAATTAACCAAAACCCAAAGATATTTACATTTTAAAAGCCAATCTTTCACCTTCTGATTTTAAAATGAGTTATCCTGTATCTTGCATATTTTTAAAAAAGGTCCAGAAAAAGCTTAGAATTGTAATTCAGAATCTGTACTTTGTAAAAATACTTCCCTTGAACATGAAGTCAGTGCTGACCTCTTCAGGTCATTTGTGAATAATAAAATCTTTCTAAAGAAATATTACTAAATAAGAAATGAGGGAAAACACAAAAAGAAGAAATACATTACCCCTGTATTGTAAAGTGTTGCCACTTTAAAGTATGGTATAGGTTGAAGAAAAACACAGAGATGTGTATATCAAAACACATTTTCATTATGCAGCTACAGAACATATGAAACCTTTCAATGCTCTGTTCTGCTAAAGGCAATATAGTCTCTCTGGCTTTGTTAGTACTGCTATTGTATACTGGTTTCTTAAAGTACAGCTAATACCTACAGAGGTGAATTCTAACATATGTGTGTGCTATGCTTCATATGGCAGAAGGATAAGCATTTGAAAAACTTATGACACTGATTTTAAAGATATTGTACATCACATGGCATCTTCAATTTAACATAGAAAATTAGATTGTACTTGAAGTGGTTGTTGTTGCAGTATGACTTAAATTTTTCTCAGATATCAAGAAGGTCCTCTCCACTCTCATCACTCTCCACAGTTAATTGTCTTGTCCACCATTTCTTGACTTCTGATCCACAAGAAGCAGCATCAGACATGGGATTCATTTTGCATACAACAGATTTCATAGTTGAACGTCCACCGAAGCGGAGGTTGACTGAAGACACTGAATGGCTTATTGGTTTGGGGGCTATGAAATTAAACAGAAAGTCGTGTATTAGAGTAGATCTGCTTCTTGAACATTTTTGCTTAGAGTTCAGGTATACAGGACAAGAGGACTGGGGCACATTTAAAGTGTTTCAGTATGGAAAGAGTATGGCTTTGTTTTAATGTGGGGTTTTTCTGCAGCTCCAGCTGTTCACTCTCCTTTCACCAATCTGCCGATAGAGCAGTTTAATAGAGCAGTGCCTCATTTTCTTCTGCTGGGATAGCTGATGCAGTAGGTCTCTTCTTACCTGGCTAATTGCAACCTAAATGGTTTAGGCAGAACTTACATGAGCTGATCTGCTTGCAAAATGGTAAAAGTGGTAAGTGCCAGAAAAAGGGAGGGAAAAGTGCATTTAGGAGCAGCAGCTACACCTAGAAAGTGATATTTAACTATGGCCTAGGGGTGGAAGCCAGTACAAGGTGCTGTCATGGCTTTAGGAAAGCATTAAAAAACATGTGTAAGTATATAAACCCCACAACTGATCTTAATCATGCTATTGATGATCTTAAATGCATGTTTGTAGATTTTGAGACAGACTAATTTATAATCTACTGGGCTGTATTGGGCATGGAAATAATCACCCTTTTCTAGATCATTCACTGAGGAACATTCAAGAATGACATGGCCAAGATCAGTGCTAAGAAAGGAAACCCTGAACTCCTCATTCTCACTTGAAAAACTTATCCAGCTGGCTACAGCAGTATGATTCCCCTTTAGCATATTCCCTCTTCTACTCTTTCTTTCTGTTCCAACAAAATGTTGATCTTCTTTGCTGCTCAGCAACATTTAAATGGAGAACATGGATTGAAAGCTCCCAATTAAATAGCTGTCCTGTTTCTTGGACAATTACTCTGGTCACAAAAGTAGGGTTAATAGTACTCATAGCATGACCATCTCTTCTGCTTCCACCTAGATATGATTAAGGTCTGAGTAGTGGCAGCCTTTGAAGGCAGTGCTCTGACTTGGAATAGGACTGACTGATAACAGCTGAAAGCAGGTTGATGTGCCCACATCTAACCTGTTGGTCATGAGTGTGGCCTGCAGCAGAGGTCAATATGCACTTTAAGATTTCAGGTAGTGGAGAGTACTCTTGAGATAAAGACTTAATAAGGTCTCAGACTGTACCTATGCACTTGTTCCACCTTCCTATAAGCACGTTCCTATAAGGCATAGTCTAGCTTTCCTTTTCTAGCAGACTGCAGTTACTAGAATAACTTGAGGATGTTTCCTGTTTGTGAGAAAATAAACGGGAAACTAATTTTATACCTGACCAATTCCTAGCTGAAGTGAAGATATAAAAATATATTATTATGCTGTAAAGTACAAATCACACACCTGTCTTGCTTAAGCAAGACAAGACACACCAAAGTTATCACTGTTAGGAAAAGCTTCATTTTCACTGTGCTTTATATGATAAAACAAAACTTTAAATGCACAAGATCCTATCCAAACATATGGGATGGTGCAGCCCCCAATCCAAAGATCCTGAGTAAATGTATGAAAAAGTAAAAAAACCCAACAACCTGCACATGGCAATACTTGAGCCCATCTTTCAAGCTTTCACAACTGGAAGGGAGGGGAGAGATCACCGTATCTCAGCATTCATGGGGGCAGAAAAAATCTGATGTGGGTGCAAGCAGCAGGTGGGACATAGAACTGTGAACCATGAAGTGTCTCATGGCCTTGATATTGTATAGCAGTGATTTGGCATGTGGGGACTTTACTGATACACACTTTTCACATACCTGATGGCAAACGCCATTGTCCAAATTTCCGTTGAGGTTTCCCAGCATCTGCAGAGTCTTGCCGATAGCCACCTCTGTCAGAAAGCGTTGGGCTAAGGAGCTGCTGCTGGCTACTTGTCTGAACAGAGAGAAAAGAATCTCAGTCACTGCCCCGTTGCATGGGGATAATCCCAAGAAGGGTTATCTTTCAATTAATTCTATTTCCAAGCTTTACACAAGAATGTAAACAAAACATATTGCCATTTGTTAAGGCAGCATGGTTTCTATTCTTTACTGCCCCCAAAAACTACTACTAATAGGGAAAAATAGAAGGATCATTTGGGCTCAATTCCATTATACAGCCCCACTGAAAGATATAAATTTTTTCTCAGCCTTCTACAGTGGAGCCCTTATGTTGCATCTTCTTCATTCCCTACCCTAGAAGAGCCCAAGACTCCTACTCAGAGGACACAGCATGCCTGATGTTATCACTCTCAATGTAAAAACTATTTCAGAATGCTTGAACAGGAAAACATTCACATCTAGCTCATGCTAGAGCTGAAAGTTGGTGCTGCCAGAGTCATACAGCTGAGTTTGCCCTTTATGGTGCTAGCAAGACAGAAAACTAAAGTGGGGAATTACTGCCTTAGACCATCTTACCATAGAATCATAGAATGGTTTGGGTTGGAAGGGACCTTAAAGATCATCTAGTTCCAACCCCCCTGCCATCAGCAGGGACAAAGGACAAAGACAGATCTTGCCTTTACACCTGAAGACAAAGACTAAAGAAAAACAAAATATTGCTTTCCACTTTTCCAGTGAAAATGATGTTAAAAAAAAAACCAACAAATAAGAAACATCATAGAAGTTTCTGAATTTGTTCTGATTAGCTGACAGTTTTCTGGTTAGCATACCTCTGGCTGTGCACTGTTATCCTGATTAAGAGCATTCATATCTTCACTTGGCTGTGTCGTCTCAATGCTGGGAGGATTCAGAAATCGGCTCAGCTCCTGCTGTTGACTCTCTCGTAGACTATGGATAATGCTGCACGACTGCTGTTGTTTCTATCAAGGTACAATATGTGACAACAAAAATGTTCTCATTGGTGTGTCACAGCGATTTTTTTTTTTAAATCTTCTAAATACTTAACCAAACAGTGAGCTCCAGATTTGGATACCAGGTGTATCAATAAAGCCATATGTATCAGATGGTTGCTATTTAAATAACATGACTTCTGGCATATGTCTAACCTTAATGTAGGAAATAGAGGATGAAACTTATCAACTATATTAAGTGCAAGGCAGGTTGCTCAACTGTTGGTTTAAACCCATAGATTAAAAATATATAAAGTTTAGAGTTTATGAGTTAAAAGTTCTTGCAAATAAAAAAGAAACAAGGAAATTGGTAGAGATTCATTAAGAATTACATGAAGGCAATGAAAAAATTCTGATTTCTTTCATGGTATTTGGAACAGGCTGTCAATAAGACAACAAAACAGTAGTGGAAACCTTGGGACTGAGTATAGGTTTACAGTACAAATAGAAAACCACAATCACTACCATTATGATCTTAGAATCTAATTTGCTTTTAAATTAAAATAAACAGCTCTTAGGAAGGATTTCACTTTCCTGGGTAGTTTTCACATGCTCCCTCTAGAGAGACTTAGAGACTAACGAGAGAATTTGAAAATATATAATAACTTCCATAATTACATTGAGTTTATAAAAGGTTCATATAATGCGAAATGATCTGAACCATATTATTAGAGTGGAATGAATAGCATATTTACTTTAACATAGTGTAATTCAATATCATGAAATGAACAACAGAGTTGAACAAACCCAGAATTGAGAGCTGAGATTAAATTTACTGCCATTATTATTACAGAGATGAGATAAAAATGAAACTATCTATCTGAATATGCCTTGAACATTGATGCTTCAGCTGGAATGTACGTTACACTCAAATTGTCAAGTTATGTTTTTTTATGAATTTACAAACAGAAAAAGCCACATTCCATGACCACAGTTGTCTATGGAAAACCTGCACACACAAGAAGTAAGTGTTTACAAAAATAAAAAATATATGCATCAAAAGGACCCAGGCTCACAATAACTGAAAAAAATCAGTCATCAAGGCAACCAGGCTGTGGCTTTATATATAAAGGAAGAATTGGTTTTGGAAGAAAAGAGGAGAATAACTGCAAAACCCAATTCAAATTTCCTGAAAATTTTTAATAGAAATTTCATCCAAGACAAACTTTGATCAGCATATATTGCAGCTATCCTGAGCAAAGGCAAAAATGTTTCTGACCACCAGAAGCACCGCATAAATGGAATACAGAAGCACTGGCTAGGTCTACACTAATAAATTAAACAGATTCGGATTTCCTGCAGTGTTGAAGCCAAATGACAGGCCAGGGCTTGCATGATCTGGCCTCTACCACACAAGACAGCTTCAAGCACTGCCTATGGGAGCAGTCTCCACGCTGCTGCATGCCCGGAGGGCAGCAAGGCTCCTATGGCAGTGGTCTGGGATTCAATATGGCAGCAGTTTGGGAGAGTATGGCCAAAACTGTGCTGAGGAGCAGGCTAATGAGTATAGGTGACCCCAACCCAGTCCTGAGCCAAAGCCTTGGCCCTGCTTAATTTCCTGGCATAGACACGGCTACTGTGTGCCACGGTTCATATACCTGATTTGCATGTTCATGTTGCTCATTTGCACACAAAGAGTTACGGCTCTGTAATGGCTCATTCAAATGATGCATCTTGATACAGACTCCATATCTGCTGGTGACTGATCATGGTATCTTCTGCCAGCAGAGGCAAGGAAATTATACAATTACATTCTGTGAGAAGGGATTAGGCCTATGATGTCTCACCAAATGACATTGTTTTTTCTTTATACCTTTGACTTTGGTCTCTGCACATGCATGCTCCTGCTGTATTGAAAAGACAGATAAATTTTGGCAGGAAGACACTTTTTACCTTCAAAAGATGGTTATTTTTGTAGCACTTTCTGTTGAGCTGTAACATACTTTTTTTTTTTGCTGCATTAGCAACTGCTGCATACTTGACATAAATATTATCATGACTCCAGAGTGAATAAGCAGAGTGACAGCAAATTTCAGCATTGTTGAGCAGCAGAATTTCTGCAACTATTTAAATCCTGCTTTAGCTTGACTTACTGCTCTGATTCGCTTTAAGCACTTCTTCAGCCACATGCGTATGGTCTGTTTGGCTACCTCCTCTTCTATGGTATATTCCAGTTGTTCTCTAGCAAGCAGCTCTTCCAGTTGAAGACTTTTTCTGATATCAACAGACCTATATGAAAGCATGCTGGAAGAAACACAGTTGGTTTTTCGTTTTGTTTTGGGTTTTTTTTAATATGTTGGTGACCTTACATTTTAAGTTAAAAAATCGAAGATCATACTTAGGACCTTAGTGTAAAAATATGTAATTCAAGTGTGTGCAATAAATTCGTCTTTGAAGCTAAAAAATGTTGAGATGATTCCAGAAGAGACTTGTGGTACTCAGAACAAATGAAGACCTTTTCACCTGCAACTAGCTATCCAATACAAGTGAGCTGCTGAACTGTAAGCAGCTAGGGCATTTGTGGGGGGTTGTTCCCCTTATCCACCCCACAAGTGTTTATGCTTGGATAATATTCCCATTTCTATTTTATTTCTAGTCAGATTCACTGTGTGTTGCTACATGAGTGGGGACATTTCATTGCTTGGGATACAAGAACAATATGTGACTGCTGTTTATGACAAACTGTCTCCAATGAAAATGTTAAAATTACTTAGAGCTGATTCCCTAGGACCTGTGTGTTTTCCATCACTAATATTTTTGCAGGAAAAAAAGGGAAATGTAATTTTGTATTACATTTAAAATGGCAGTGCCTCTGTGGCTACCAGTCTTGCCTTTTCCCAAGCTTAATGAACATCTGTTTATCCTGGAGAGAAATACAGGCCATTATACCTGTTCTAAAAATTTAGAGAAAATCTCAGAGTACCTGAGCACATCATGGAAGGTGACATCACCACCATTATGGAGCCGTTCCATTTCGTAGCACATGTGCTTGAACAGCAGCTTGTCCTTGTCGAGATCCACCTCCAGCCTGCCCCGCAGAAGCCTCAGCAGAAATTTCACTCGGAAGGTAGGGATTACTCCCTGGGTAAAATTGCACAATAGATGGTAAATTATTACTGTGACATAACAACCAAGTCAGACATTCAACTTGATCAGTGAGAGAATCACTATTTCTCCAAAGACTCTGTGTCAAATCCTGGTCTATTTAAGTCACTGTGAATACATTACTGAAGAATATACAAATGCAGCCAGCTCTTCAGCACACTCATGGAAGTCTTTGTTGTTATTTGACTGCTGTACAATGAGAATCTGTGCTGATAATTTTCTCAGAAATGTTCAAAATTGCTTGGGGGTTTAGTTTCCCCCTTTGCATTAATCTGTAATGAGAATTATATGCCCAAGGAGCTGCCTTTGAAAAACTGACATTAAACTACAATTTAAGCATTCACAGCCAGGCCTATACGTGGCTACAAACCTGTCCCCTTCTCTGTGCATCTTTGGCCAGGAGAATGTTAGGAGTTTACTATCTTTTCAAAGGTCTTCTGCTCTAAGAGTCAACTGAGCACATGTTGCACTTCTTGTGACAACACTTTTGATATGCTGTTAAAAAATTAGGACTGAAAATATTACCTTTTGAAACTGTAGTATCCATATTCTAAATATTTTGTTCTGCTAAATGAGCCTCACTGGAACTATTTTTGCTGTAATGTGTTTTTCCATATCAGAAAGAGATACTCTCGGTGCTGGGCACGATGGATGTAGAACTCTCCACTTCCATCAGTAGAGACTGTGGCTTCCGTCTCAAGCACAGCCATGTGCCAACTACTTTACCATTATGTTGTTCATATTCAAATCTTAGTGATGTCATGAATCATTCAGATGTGAGTATCTGAACAGCTCAGTCTCCCAGATGCTCTTCTCATCCCAGAATCACAGCATGGTTAAGGTTGGAAGTAACTTCTGGAGGCCACCTTTTCTGACCCCCTCTGCTCAAGCTGGGCCTCCTAAAGTCAGTTACGCAGGACTGTGTCTAGATGACTTCTGAATATCTCCAAGGATGGAGACTCCACAATCTCCCTGGGTAACCTGTGCCAGTGCTCAGTCACCCTCACTATGAAAGTCTTTCCTGATGTTCAGAGGGAACCTCCTGTATTCCAACTTGTGCCCATTGCCTCTGGTCCCGTCACTGGGCACCACTGAGCTGAGCCTGGCTCTGTCATCTTTGCACCCTCCCTTCAGGTATTTATATACATTGATGAGATCCCCTTGAGCCTTCTCTTCTCCAGCCTGAACAGTCCCAGCTCTCTCAGCCTCTCCTCACAGGAGATATGCTCCAGTCCCTTCTTTATCTTTGTGTACCTTTGCTGGACTCTCCAGTATGTCTATGTCCCTGTTGTACAGAGGAGCCCAGAACTGGACCCAGGACTCCAGGTGTGGCCTCATCAGTGCTGAGCAGAGGGGAAGGATCCTCTTCCTTGGCCTGCTGGCAATACTTTGCCTAATGCATCCCAGGACACCATTGGCCCTCTTTGCCACAAGGGCACGTTGCTGGCTCATGTTCAACTTGCTGTCCACCAGGACTCCCAGGTCCTTTCCTGCCAAGCTGCTTTCCATCCAGTCAGCCCCCAGCATGTACTGGTTGTTCTTCCTCAGGTGCAGGACTTTGCACTTTCCTTCATTGAATTGCATAAGGCTCCTATTGTCCCATTTCTCCAGCCTGCTTAAGTCCCTCTGGATGGCAGCACAGCCTTCTGCTGTATCAGCAACTCCTCCCAGTCTGGTGTCATCTGCAAACTTGCTGTGGGTGTACTCTGCCCCATCATTCAGATCATTAATAAAGATGTTTAACAAGACTGGATCCAATATTGATGCCTGGGGTACACCACTAGTTACTGGTCTCCAACTAGACTCTGTGCTGCTGATTATCAACCTCTGGGCCTGACAATTCAGCCAGGTTCAGTCCACCCCATCATCTTCTCATCCAGCCCCTACTTCATCAGCTTCTCTATGAGGATCTTCTAGGAGACAGTGCTGAAATCTCAGCAAAGTCCTTCTGAAGATCAGGCAGACAGACGGATGTAAGTCAGTAGACTTCCAAGGGAACAACTTGGGGAGCTGGGAGGAAAGCTGCTACTGTGTTGATCCCATGAACATCTACATTTGTTTTAAAATCTACTATTATAAGTACTTCACAGAAGTAGAGAATACAGGTTAGTATTTGAGGGGCCATGAACAGTGTTAGGCCATGCTCACTGCACTTTCACAACCTGAACAGCAACTGCTTAGTCAGTTTTGTCAGCACATTTTGTTTCCCCCATATGTTTTTTCAAGGAAAAATGTAAATTTACTGTATTTCTGCACTCATTATCAAGTTTCTTACCTCTCTTTTGTCATCAACCATGTTCCATATAATCTGAAAATGCCTAAGATCATTGTAACTTAAAAGTTGGTCTTCTTCGGTTGAATAAAACAATGAGAAATTCTCCACAATGATAGCTGAAAACCACAAAACCAAAATACTCTGTAAGAAGCCTGTAGTCACATTCTAACTGGTTAATCTCTATAAGTAACAATGAATGTCAACAGAATATGAATTCTGTTGTGCAGACTTCAAATTAATAAATGCCGTTAGCTGTATATTCAGACGAGGATTCTGAACAGGTAATATACTGTCATGCTACATCAATATTCACTGTGCTTATGTCTTAAAAGTTGCATCTTAAATGCTGGTGAGATGCCTAATTTAACATCTTCTAAAATCCATTAAAAGAATTCCAGCAACATTGGGAAAACGTTAACTGGAGGAAGGAAAAGCTCAGAAAATAATATTCCTTACGGTAACTACACTTTACAAATAAAACACAACTCTTTCTTTGTTCAAAAAACTTCCATTCCCAAAATTCCTGAGTTTTAGCATAAAACATGCCAGAGAAGTATCAAAAACATCATATGCATATAAGGGAACAGTGAAGGTACAAAGTAACTTCATACTTGCATAGCACAACAGATTCAAATCTAACACAATATATGCCAAGATGGACCTTTTTATTATTAATGTATATTTTCACTCACCAACAAGCAAATTTAGCATGATATATGCAATGATGACATAAAATGAACAGAAATACATAAGAGCACCAGCATAATTTCCACAGTCTGTTTTCCAGTAGGTGCTGTTATCGGGCGTACAAAATGGAGGTTGAACCTTCAAAACAAATGAAAACAAGGTCAGTCAATCATAAAGAGAGATTCTGAACTTCTCTTCAATAAACACAATACGCATGACTATCACCTTTTTAAAGCTTCACAAATAGGGAATAATGCTGTGGGCATTACTGTGGGCAGTTTTTTGTTGTTCCTTTAGCAGTCAGAAATCAGACAACAGAGGGAGGTACGACAAAAGAGGAGTAGGCATGGATCTCACTACCTCACACAAGGCACATTGTGCATTATGCCACTGTAAAGAAACAACTTGGTGTTCTGAAATGTGGTGGTTTTCAAAACACTTTCCTGCTCATTGATTTTAAAAAGGAAGGGAATAATATGATTTTCATTGCAATAGAAATCTCAGACCGAAATTTACTTAGGGGAAATAAAATGATTCAAGGACAAATTTTGAGGTCATTAAGATCACCATTTACATGGAATGAGCCAAAGTGCAGGCATTAAAGACAAAGTTAATCTGAAAAGTCACCTTGCTGCAGTTAAAGCAGAGATAACAGTGGAAAAGCAAGTTACTGCACTTCTGATTTTGAAAAAGTCTTTTATTTTTGTTTTTAAACAATATAATAATATAGCCCCATGAAATATTACATCCTGAGTGTGTGATCTAAACTGCAATTTGTGTGCCGTGTTCTGAGGTTTAGTGAACATTACAGCTTCTGAAGAAATAAAGGCAATCACAACTTTCCTTGTACAAAGCTAAGATACTGGAAACACTCCGAGTTGCAAGGGTGTCTCTTGTTTCTTGTTTATTTTATCTCTGGCAGTATTGTATTTACCATGCAGTCATGCATAATTTTGTTCCAGTCTTCTCCAGTAACTATTCTGAAGAGTACAGTAATAGCCTTGCCAGCTGATGAAAAATTCGCATGTCTGTTTTAAACAAAAAGAGAGAGATCAGTTCATATCCCAGAGCGAAAATGTTGGCAAGAAAAAATGCAAACCATTTCCATCTTCTACTGCCCTACTATTTTAGACTGAAAATAGTGACAGTATTATTTGAATGAGCTCACTGAATTATTTATTCCATGACTTAAGATGTAACAACTTAACTTTAGCTCGGACAAAGGTATGAGTATCTCAGCTCATTTTATCAAAGAGTAAAAGCAGACTTGGGGCCAAATCCTATCTCTTGTCTCCATTTTTTCCTAAAGCCTGATGATGTTATTGATTGGGAAATCTCCAGTTAACAGCCACTTCACAGAACTGTCCCCTCTCTGTGCCAGCCTGGTATACGGACCCTGTTCCTGGGTGATGCTGACAAGGTGTAGTAGGCACACTGTGTTTCAGCAGCTTGCAGAGAGCGCAGTGCTTCTTTGAAGCATATTTGAAGCAACTGGCACAATGAAGAGCATCTCTCAGTCTGCTCCGAGTTGGATTGGGTGCCATTTGGTTCAATGCATGAAGTCTGGAAAGATGGCTCAGTGCCTCCTATCAGAAATTCTGTTTAGAGTTCTTCATCTAGAGCTGGGGACTTGTCTGGTTTTTACCATGGATAGACCTCTCTCTAGCAGAATGTGATATTTCAGGCTGTTTAAAGAACTACCATGAGGTAGTACATACTGTACCTGTTAATGTTCTCTCCGTATTTCACTGTACCAAATAAAACCACTCCAGCAAAAGCATAACAAAGAAGCAATAAGAACATGCCCACTATGATGAAGAAACTCTTGTACATGCTGACAACCACAGTCAGGAGTAGCATTTTTAGTGTCACCTGGAAGGGCAGAGAAAAAGCAATCCATTAAGCCATGCAGGAAAGCAGAGATAAAAGGGAACAGAGAGTTATTGCACTTGCCATTTTGACAACAAATTCTTTACATGTATGTGTTAATGGATGAACCCAGTGAAATGGTACATTATGAATCTGATTGGAACTGAACACTTTTTGTCTTCCTCTGAAATTTAGTGTGCTTTTTACTTGTTAAAGAGTAATTAGGCATATCTACCTAATTCATAAGGTCAAGATGTAGCTCCTCAAAGAGTATATATAGGATAATATAGTGTAGGATAATACAGCAATAACACAGCATAAGTTTAATTATAATACTCCAGGATCAGTATCCTCCAGAAGTATCAAAATTAGCAATGCATTAACAATGGTGCAGTACACTGCTTTAGGCTTATCTGAAAGTGATGCTAACTGTTACGTGGAAACCACAGATACTGCAGCCTACCTAAAGAAATGTATTGATGTATAGAGAAGGAGATTTCCTGAAGATCAGCATAGCTTGATTAAACCACCAAATTTCTCACACACATTTGCCAAAGAGCTTAAGAAGAGACTATGTAATTTTGGAAATTACATAGTCAGTAGGCCTAAGTAATAGACACTACTCTCCCATGCATGCCTATTGTACATTTTACTCTTGATAAAGTTATTGCCCTAGATTGCCCTAACACCCTTAACCACTTTGGATGCTACGGAAAATTCTCTTTAATGGGACTGAGGGTAGCAGTTTTTGTTAGAATCATGTCAAACTGGTAACTCATGCTGACTTTTAGCCATCACATTCCTTAACAACAGATAAATTTGTGAAACTGATGCAGCTCCTAACATGAAAGCACAAATGAGTAGCTTAAAACCTTGAAAAAACTTTAGAATCAATCAGAAAGCTTTGAAGGCAATCACTCAGCCAGGCTGCATAGGAGAAGCAAGGATTTTTCATTTGACTTCCAAGGATCTACAGGCTCTGTGTAGTTTGATTGAAGGAAAACTTTTTATCTTTACTGAACAAACCCTCTGACTTACTGTTCTTAACCCCAGCAACCCAGTATAGCAGTCTTTTTATCACATTTACTTTAATATGTCACACTTCACAGAAAATGTTTGGATAGTCTAAAAAGTTCTACAGCAAGAAAATGCAGAGTGTCACCACTTGTTCGTGTTTGAACAAACGTGTTTGTTCTCTGTCTGTGCTTATTCTGCCAGCCTACTCTCAATCCAAACACAAAAGAAATATAAACTTCAGACGTCACTTGCTTTGTCACCATCTCAGTGTTTCCAGAAAAGTATCTCGGCCCAATATTTTCCTAAATTGAACATAAATCCTTTACTGTGATGAGACATACATTGTAGAAACATAAGACACAGACCTGCACTCTGGAGGAAGAAACCTCTATAAGAGAGCACTGTCACAACAAGATGAGTGCATCAACCACTACTCCACTAGTCTTGCAGAGAAAATAAAAAAATAGCATGCGCTTCACACCACACTGAAATGGCAAGGACTCAAAGTAGCACAATGTATGCTCAGAGTTTCAGAGAGCATTTGTTAAAAACTGTGGTATTGTAGTTGCACTTTTTTTTAAAAATGTTTTTTCCAGTAACCATAATACAGTGCTATTATACAATGCACCTAAAATCCTGACATTTTAAAGACACTGTGTAAAACTGGAGACTGTTACTTGAAGTCTCCTTTTTTTGGCATATAAAATAGAGCCTTACAGAATTTGCACTAGAGATGCATATGTCATGGCAGCACAGCAACTAGTCCTTTAGTCTGTACAAGAGCACTGCAATGGCTGTGGTTCCTAACTTATACTTACGTGCTTCCCACAAATTGAGAAAAACCTGAAGACAATTACGCATGCCCCCATCATGTATGTGTATGCATTCTGTAACAGAAACACAGAGGCCTGAATACATTGTCCCCAAGGGATCTCACTGAAAGATCAGGATAATTGGTCTCTTAATAATGTAAATGAGTTGCCATATGAAATAAGAGAAATCATGAACCAGTAGCACCAATATTTCAATAACAGTGGAGCAGTAAGAAACCAACAGAAGATGCTCTAGCACTTCAAAAACACTAACCCAACCTCCCCACACATTAAACCAAAAAACCTTAAATCCTTTATTAGTTGGGCTGTAATCATGTCCAGCAGCCCCAGTCTACTTGTCTAGGCAGCTGCTGGTTTACAGAAACTGCTCAGGCTTTCCAAGCTACTCAGAAGCAGGGAGCAAACTGTGGATGTCAGGGCAAAAGGACTAGCCACACAACACAGGTTTTCCTCCAAACAAAGCCTGAGGCAGACAAGAGAAGTCCTCAGTCATTTTAGGGTGATGACTTCCACACCTTGTGATTGGCAATTATTTTTCCCTCATAAGTAAGGGAACCAGAGGTATAGACAATTTAAAAAAACCTGAGACGATATGGAAGGAGAGCTGATTTCCTCTCTTCCATGCCTTCTTGGATTAAATACAGCCTCTTAATCAAAACCAATGGTCTAGAATCACTGCTGGGTTTGAGACAGATTGTACTGTTCAGCAGTTTTGAACCTATGCCTTTTCCTAGTCCTCTGTTCCTATCTGGATTTTGCGCATTGCCTCTTTCTTCCTTGCTGCTCATTAGACTGCTGTTGGCAAGAGCTCTCAGTCTCTTCAGGTTCCTTCCTTTCCTCACTCACATCCGTTCCAAAGACTTCAGTTTTCTACTGCATTTACAGACTCTGATATGAGTATCAGACAACTTTTGTAATTCATCATTGCCCAAGACAAGGATTCCTTCTTCTTAGCATCAAGCTTAATTTGCTTCACCCATATTTCAGTCTTATTAAACTCCTAAGGGTTTATCTGGATGTATAGCAGTGATCCTGCTGCTCATGGTTAGCAGATAAATCAAGCTTAATAACTGAAATTATGTTTTGTAAATCTTACCAGTAAGGCAAAATGAAGTATCACCCATATAACTCCAAGAGATGTCACCAAGAGATCATACCGATTTCTTCTGCTTTGCCAGAAGCCAGAAGGTGACATAGCAATAATCTTCATTGTGACCTATGGATAAAAACAATTTCTCAGTTGTACCAAATAAAAGGTTATTTTTTACTATAAGAACCTCTAAAATGTTTGATTGAGTTAATCTTATGTATATTTTCAAGCAACCAAGGGGAGGTTTCATATCAGCTAACTGTTCCCATGTGGACAAGTTAGGCTTCTAGACTAAGTGGACCATATAAGCTTCCCTTAGATGGAGGAAAGCTCCTCCATCTACTTGTGGAAGACTACAGAAAACTGAGACAAGGGGATGAACAGTATTGTGGAAGTGTCTCTCTCCACCAAGTATTGAAGGAGTGCATCTGACCACCTCAGACTGAATGCTAAATATATAGATTGCTGAAGTGAATGTGGGCTTAAGATTTCTAATAGCTAAGTAAATTATGAAGTTAGAAAATTACTATATCAGCAATATGTAGCTAAAAGACGTAGTAGTATCCTATCTATGTATCTGTCCATAAGCAGGGTAAAATCACGTAAGCACATTTCAGCTCAAGAATATAACCGTGTTCTATAGCTCACATATTTCAAATTAATTAAAAAACCACTATTATATGGCAAATATTTCTTGCTTTAAGGAATAATCTGTACTTAGCACCATCTATACTCAGCATTGTGTAAGAGAAGAAAGCTAAGAACAGTAAAATAAATACATTTTATAATGTTCCTGGTAAAAAACAGCAGCCAAAGTGCTTGACATTTCCAGTATAGGTAATAGGAGTGCAGGCAGGAAGCTTAAGAATAGGTACTGCTAAGAAATAGTCACAAGAGCTAACAGATATCAAAGTAGGGTGATGTAGGTAGAGGGAACACCACAGAGTTTTTCATACACAATTCATATTAAACCTTGAAGCAAGTCAAGTGTTACTATATAAAGGCTATAAATGTCAGGCATTCATCATATGATTTTTTTCCACCCCACCTTGCAACACTGCAATTTGGTAGTATTCTTTATATTTCAAAAATCTAAACTATATAAAAGGACATTAGCTTGAGGTAAAAGTCTGATTTTCCAGTTAGTTTTTTGCCATATAATGTTTTCTGAAGCCTAACCACAAAATGAAGAATACAGTCTCTGAATCTCTAATTCCCATTTGAGCTACTTGAAGGTATCTTGCCTCACCTCTATCCAGTCAGCTGAGATGCCCTAGAATAGTGGAGATAGATGCATGGGGCTGGCAGGGATGACACAAGACCTGCAAACATCCCTGCCCTTCTGTAGCAGCTAGTGGAGATAAGGGCACATCAGCTAGGGTGCCCAAAAAAGCTTTTGATGCCTTTAGTTATTTAGGCAACTGAATCTCACTCTACATCTCCCTTGATCACAGTGACAGTTTAAACATCTACCTCACATGTAGACTTCAAACACCTAAGTTCAGATGTCTATAATCTTGAACTGAACACCACACTGTGCAAATAGAGAATTCATTTTTTTCTCACTTTTTTCCTGTGAACATCAGTGTGGCAACAAAAGTGAGATCTCTGAATTCTTCCTGTTCTTCTATACCATATATACTGAGGTGAGCAGTAGAAGTTTAAGACTGAATCAGGAGTCCTTAGACAGGGCCATTAACTATGCAGAAAGCTTTGGCCTTCCTCATGGATCATGTCTGCTAGTGGGAGCAGACCATGTAGAGAGCAGACTCTGTAACCAGACTGTGCTGCTTTAGGAAAGATACTGGGCAGGAAGCTGCTTCCTCTGTCCGTAAATCATGGGCACTCACAGTGTGATAGCTTGCCTGTTGAGACAGTCAACAAATTTTTCTCGGCTCTGACAAAGTTCCTTTGAAATCCTAGAACTGTATTTGTTTCCCCTGGCAGTATAAGAGAAAAAAAGTATTTCTAAAGACATAGTTACTAGGTAAATTAAAACCTGTCTGTGTATGATACAAATAAAACTTTTCTGTGTTTGCTCAGTCTCTCAAGAGATATTGATTTCTCCTGACTAGGGAAAAAAGAAGCAACAACACCAACATACTCTAGCTACAGCTGCTACAAGGTATTCACTTCATTTTTTATTCATCACTGCTGGCAAAACCTATCACTGGAACATAGAAACTGTCATATTGGATTAGAGCAGTGGGAGATGTAGTCTACTATCCTGTTTCTGATAGCGGTCAGTATCAGCTATTCAGAGGGGACTGAAAAGAAAATACTCAACCACAAACTTAGAATTATGTACTAACCTAACCACAGAGGAAGCATCTTCTTTAACCTCATAAATGTGTGCTTTGTTACACTATGGATATCCTTATACATAAAAAAATAAATATGCTTTAAAAAATGTGTTTAAGTCCTTAGATTCCACTCTTATGAAAAAAGGCTAATTACATTTTGCATGGTTGATTGTGGTGACAGTTTTCTCATAGATAGAGAATCATTACCACATAGGATCCAGATCTGTACAACAAACGATAGATAATACTGGAATTTGACATAGCTTATTTAAAGGTATTAAAATAAAGTATGATAATTAAACAAAACAAAACAAAACAAAACTGAGAGAGGTTTGATGATGTCACAGCTACAGAATGGTGATTAATGCACCCTGTTCCAAAGAACCAGGTAAAATAGAAATGGATCAAGCAGAACTTCCTTGATACAACACAGAGTTTGTGTTCTACAGAGTGAATTTAATCCAAGATGTTCAGCAATAAAAGAGTTCATTGGGTTCGCCAAAACACAAGTTTACATGCTCTGAGTTGAATATATATAAAAGAACAAAAAGCTGAAGGTTGTAGAAAAGCATGACTATAACAAATTAAAAGTTTATTCCTACAATCCGTGTTTCAAGACAGGTGACATGGAGAGTCCCAAATGTACACGTTCAGAAATAAAATCTGTAGTGAAGAATGAGACAGCATCCCTAAAGCCAAAATAAAATATATGCATACTAGTCTTAATCTCAAGAAGTCATAAAATAGATTACCTCAAGGACAAAAATGAAGGTGAAAACAACAGACATTGTTGCTAAAGGCACAGTCACTGGATCTGCAGCATCCCACTGAAATGCAAACAAAATCTGCTTATAGAAGAGTAGCTGTTAAGGACAACTAAATGTCTATTCATTACCTTAACTTTTCTTGCAGGTTTTTTAATGAATAGAATTCATTTTAAAAAAATATTCAGACACGAATGCCATCTTGGTGTATTCTTTTCTCACAGATTTATGGCTTAACTGGAAATTAAAAATAGTGGACCAGACTACAAAAAGGCAGAAATTGACTCAGTTCCACAAGTTACAATTAATCTACAGTGATCTGTGCCAACTGAGACTGCTGTATCTGGAAATCATGTTTCCCTACATTCATCACAGTAATGGCTCAACTGATCATTAATTGGTGTTAGGAAATGTGCAACACATGCTGTACTACTCTAACAAAACACTTTAAAAACCCACAATTACCTTAACCGATAACAACACAGACTGGGCCAGAACAAGTACAGCAATAGTTCTCTTAAAAAATGGATGCTGAGTTATATCATACATCTTAGCTCTAAAGCCATCATTATCTGAAAAAGAAAGAGTTTGAAGAGGAAAGTTAAAATATACAGTGGTATTTTTCCCCTATTTCTTGATATATTTTCTATGTTCATTAGTGGCAAAATAATCCTTTACCAGTTTCAAAATACATTTCTAATTTTCTGCTACAATTTTCCATATCAAATAGGGCTTCTGAACATATAATTTCAAATACTGAACACCAGTGTTGCATGAAAGCTTTGGTACTTGTAGGGCAACTGCATCATTCAACTGCTGTCAGGTTAATAAATTCCATTCATATCATTAACAGCGAACTGCAAATATTTTTCATTTAGAAATTCATTTTTTCATTAAGGCTTATCCTAAAACCATCGAAGCACAACCTTTTTTGGGTTGATTTTAATAGCCTTATGCAGAGATCTGTAGTTGGAGCCTATTTCCACATTAACTTATGCACAACCTCCTAGTGGTCGCACTATTACAATTTTAATTTGAATCTCAGACTCCTGGGGAATTATGAACACTAGGGCTCAACATGAATAAAATCAAAATATCTTTGATACCCGGACGAGGTGGGAGATGAAGAGGTTGTGCTATCTTCAGTCTGCTTTTCAGATCTTCCCATCGTCTCTGATCTACAGTCAGTAAAGCTGTCCCCTTAATAAACAAAGAGAATCGTATAAAGCTTTTGTCATATAAAAGCTAGAACATTTAATGCTGTAAACATGAAAACAACGTTCCCTTTGGTGCCTGAAATAAAGTTACACACACAAGTCTCCTTAAATAACACACTGTTTGGGTAAAGGAGTCTGAAGTATCAGCTGGTACTCAAGAGGATTTCTGGATGCATTAGTTGTGAATTTCTGGGACTCAACTCAGCAGGCACAGTTGTTGCTCTTTGCAGCAGCAGCCCAGTGTGGGCAGTGGAACACTGCAGGAGGTCTTCCATTTGACCGAACGTTATTTGTCAGGAAGCACTGTTTTAAAGAGTGAGTGGTCGATTTTGTCCGGACTTTGCTGCTGTGGCTTGTCAGTGCTGCTACAGTTTCTCAGGGAAACGAGCTCTCTAGGAGACCGCTGCTGCTCACCACAGCTCTTCTGCTTGGGTGTAATTGAAATAAAGTAATAGTATGCTATGAATCTACAAGAGCTCCCCACAAAGGGAGCACTTGGAGAGGTGGAGATACACCTTTAGGGTGGGTGGTGGTAGATGGTAAGGTGTGTAGGTGTTTTCATAACAGGAAGAAATAAGCAAGCCCCAAACAGAATTCAATGTTACTTAAAACAATCTTCAAAACAAAATGAGGTCCTCATCACTTCAGAGAAATGTAAAATCTCATGGAAGGAGTCTGGAATTACAAAAACAGGTGAGACCTTTTCAAGGTAAATGTCAAAAGCCTGTCTCCCAGACACTTGGCTTCTCTCACAGAGCTGCACTGAGCTGGGCAAAGATCTCTGGGGCTTGCCTCAGCATTGGCTTGTGTAGGCACTGGAACTGTGCCTGGCTGTGAGACTGATAAGGTCAGGAGAGCTCCCTCTCAGTGGACATAAACTCTTTATGGACAGGCATCCCCAAACAGTACCTGGGAGGAGGTGCCTTCCAACATGATGTGGACAAAGCAACAGATGTAAAGATGCCTATTACTCGTGTTGGGCCCAAACCATACTGTTCATCATGGAATCATAAAATAGTTTGGGTTGGAAGGGACCTCTAAAGGTCATCTAGTCGAATCCCTCTGCAGTAAGCAGGGACATCTTCAACTAGAATAGGTTGCTCAGAGCCCCATCCAGCCTGACCTTGAATGTTTCCAGGGATGGGACTTCTCCACTTCTCTGGGCAACCTGGTCCAGTGTTTCGCTACCCTCATGGTTAAAAATTTCTTCCTTATATCTAGTCTAAATCTAGCCTCTTCAAATTTAAAACCATTAAGTTTGTCCCCATCTTTCCTATAGGCCCCCTTTAAGTATTGAAAGGCCAAAAATACATTGGCCTTCTGGGCTGTGAGCACACATTGCTGGGTCTTGTTCAGCTTTTCATCCACCAGTACCCCCAGGTCCTTCTCGACAGGGCTGCTCTCAATGTCTTCATCCCTCAGTCTGTATTGATACCAGGGATTGCCCGACTCAGGTGCAGGACCTGGCACTTGTCCTTGTTGAACCTCATGAGGTTCACACAGGCCCACTTCTTGAGTTTGTCCAGGTCCCTCTGAATGGCATCCCATCCCTCACGCATGTCAACCATGCCACTCAGCTTGCTGTCATCTGCAAACCTGCTGAGGGTGCACTGAGTTCCACTGTCCATGTAAATGATGAAGATATTAAACAGTACTGGTCCCAGTATGGACCCCCAGGGACACCACTCATCACCAGTCTCCATTGGGACATTGAGCCATTGATCACTACCGTCTGGATGTGACCATCCACCCAATTCCTCATCCACCGAACAGTCCATCCATCAAACCCATATCTCTCCAATTTAGAGAAGAATGTTGTGGGGGACCATGTCAAAGGCCTTATAGAAGTCCAGATAGATGACATCTGTAGCTCTTCCCTTGTCCACTGATGCAGTTGCTCCACCATAGAAGGCCACTAGGTTGGTCAGTCAGGACTTGCCCTTGGTGAAGCCATGCTGGTTGTCTAAAATCACTTCCCTGTCCTCCATATGCATTTAGAAATACTTAATTTAAAAGGCAACTCATTTACTCCAATGAGCATGTCTGGTTTATATTCTTGGAGTGCTTTCACTGCAAAGAAGACAAAAGGTGGCAAAAAAGTAGATCTTTGTAAAATTTACAAATAGTGATGCCAAGTCACTCCGTTTCAAAGACACTACCACGTCCGCCAGTGGGATCATTACAAGGGGACCACAGAGCAGAGCCCTGGACTACTGCTGGAAGAGCTGTGTTTGCATTTGGACTTCATCTCAAAACTGCCATATAATATTTGAGTCAATCACATCTTCACTGCCAATGGAACATATGGCCCTTGGGAGCTGTGGCAACTGACAGGTGGGGGTTGTGAAATGGTGGGTGGTGGAACACTTTGAGCTACTGCCCTCTCACTGGGACAACTGAGGACTCAGCCCAGAGCTGCCTGTGGTATTTCTCAGTCCAGTATCTCCAGGCCTGCACCTCCAACAGCTCACATGAAACACTACAGCATATCTGAAAATATTTTGTGGGTTTTTTTTAGAAAATTGTTAATTCTCATAGTTTGTTCAGTAATTGTTCAACTCTAATCCCCTTCACCAGCTCCTGGCACTACTCTAACCATGTATCAGGCATGAACTTTCTAAAGCCAACATCTACTTAAAACACCAATAGCTTGGCCAAGTAACAAGTTTTAAGAAGATGTAACGTAACCTCACATAATGGACTAGTTTGCTCTATTCTTTCTATTCCAATTGCTGGCCTTCTCTCTATCTTACTTTTTTTTTTTTTTTTTCAGTTCCTGGACATTTCTTCACTCTACTTGAATGTTGATTGGGCTGAGATTTTTTTCCCTCACTGCATAATGAAATAACATATGCATCTTTTCAACTTAAATCTGAAGAGGTTTTCTTTTCCCTATAGTAAATACATAACAAACAAAAGGTATTCAAGAAAAAAAAGAGAAAAAAACACAAACCAAAACCAACATTACCTGCCACAGCAGCTACCTGACATTACTAGGAAACAACTGAAGAAGCTGAACCACATGACAAAAATTATTTATACTGACTGCATTTTTAGTATGATGAAAAATCTATAGAAATATTGCATGATGTGCCTATTCAGTGTAATTTACAGGGAACAGTTATTAGTGAGTAGCTTTTCTGATGTTCAGACTAATGCCTTCCTTGTATTCAGAAATGGAATTGAGGGAGGAGAGCATTCACATCTGAAAAGGTGGCTGTAGTTTGAGGAAAACATACAAGCAGAGAAAACCACCCCAAACCAATAGATGATTTCCTGAAAATAACAAGAGCCCTTATTCAGGCCCTACAGCTCAGACATCCACATTTATGCTGGCAGTTCATGCAGAGGCAATGTGGGCAAAGATTAATTGTTTAATTATCTCCTGTGATCACAATCCTTATAAGTCTCATGTTCACACCTTCCTGTTGCTTCTCATTTTGAATCACAGTGAACATAAAAAAACCCTTTAAATTTCAACATGAGTTTGAGCTGTCCTGTTTCTTTAAAGCTGCATATCTAGGAGGAGGGAATTAAATATGAATCTAACATGCAGTCACATATAATTAAGGGCTTAAGGGTTTAGGCTATTTATTTGGCTCACATCCTGTTAGACTTCAATTCATGATGCCTTGCTTGCCCAGATTGGACACGTGGTAGTGTGCTGCTCAGCTCTCTTGCAGAAAGAGTCAAGTGCTTTTCTTAAAGGGCAAACTCAACAGTTGTGTTTTCTATAGAGTTTGGGTCAGGGATATAGTAGGGCCATGGCCAGCACCCAGTTTGTCTCCAGGACTAGCACACTGAGTTGTCTTGCATCCCCAAGCCCCAGAGTACACAATATTCCTTTCCCTCTGGTGCCATGAGTGATAAAAATATCATTGTAGCTAGCTGCAACACAGACATCTCATTATTTTGGGGCACTTTGAACTGTAAGATGATAAAAATTAATAATTATGTCTTGGTGCCACAGGGGCACCACAAGAGGCTCAGAAAAAAAGTCAGATTAAGGGCTGTGTGTATGCAGCAGTCCCATCCAGAAGATGCTGTCATTAAGCAGTGTAGACACGAGGTACTCTGTAACAATTCACCTGGGGACAAGTTTTTCTACTTTTCAAGGCAATCTGCAAAGCCCATGTGGACTTCAATTTGTTCCTAGAACACTAGCTACCCTTTTGTTTGAGTGATGTACAATTAATTTTACAATGTACTCCACTGTTTGTGAGGTAAAAGTCATGCAGCTTTACTTTGGATCTGAAATACTGCAATTGCTGGGCTCTAATGAGACCCCTTATTTGTAACACGTGCAAGCATAGCACGTCTTTTTACCTGCCACTGCATGTACGCTTACATCAAACTAGAACAGCAAAATGTGGTGCATCTGTAAATACACTGTGCTTTAGATTTAATCTCCTGGCAAAATGGCTGCATTGTAAACAAACTCAGAGAGCTTTGAAAGA